>NW_028301576.1:13288333-13451666 GCF_042242905.1 Orbicella faveolata
TAAAGCAGAATAACTTATACATGTGATGGTCAACAACTGCTATGAGGAATATTTTGTCTTAATAAATGTGAATCAGGTAATACCAGAAACTACGAAGTTAATTCACAAAAGCAAAAACGTTCTCTAAATTGTCGACTTGCCGACGAAAAAACTCATTTAATACCTTTGTGAGCACCTGGATATTCGGTAAAAGAATGTTACAAATCTTTAATTACTCTTGGACAAACATGGCAAGAATTTTGGCACGCAAAGAATATATTAAAAGTTTCATAATATCGAGCACACAATATTCGTTGAAACCAAACGTTGTCAACTTTCATTGTTTTCCTTCGGGGGCGGTTAATAATTTATAATTTATGCAGTTAAAAGAATGTTTGTGGTAGACTTGCATTCTGTTTTTGACATTTGTTTGCTGCCGTATGTACAGTTGTAAAGATAAATATCAACCGAAAAACATCTCCAATACTTAGCCATTTTTCTGTCAAGGCTTTTAATTTGCGTTCCTTGGATTTAAACATAACCGTCCCCAATAAATCCGAAAGAACAAGACACTTCAAACAGGGTGACAGCAGGTGGCTTGAAAAAGAACCATAAATTGTGGTTTTGTCGTTTCCAGCTGTATTCTTCATCTCATACTCGATGTTCATTAGCTCCAACGAGAAACAAATTAATTTGACGTTAAAAATCACGAAAAGAAACGAGTTATTGGAAACGTTACCGTTGCATAAATTCAGTGGCAAAAAAAAGTTAAAAAAAAAGAAAAACCGGTCAAATAAATCAAAGGAACGCGACTTGGCTCAAAACAAACGTTTCTGATTTTATATTTATTTTTTATGTATGTGCATTTTAATAAGCTTCAACAAAAGGTAAATCAAAATGCTTTAACGCATGTATTGTGATGCCGAAGGTGACACGCAGTAACATTTAACAACTTAGTAAGGGAAAAAGTAGTCTTGGACTTGGAAAGGCGAATTTCGGATGACTGGTTTCCTTCACTGAGACTGCCAACTGGCTATTAAATGCTCAAAACAAATGCCAATCACTTCTCGTCCCGTTTATTACAACTTAAGAAAACCTCTAGATACCAAATAAAAAAATCAATTTATTAATCTACGATAGCTTGAAGCAAAATTATAGGCAATGATAATAACGAAAAGTAGTAGCTTCTTTGAAAACGTTTCTTAGAAGAAAAACTACTATTGAGCTAGTCTTATTAAGCGAAGTAATGGACAGCAACATACAGTCAAAATCCCTACGGACCAGAACAGTGCTCCTATAATAAACAACTTATCTACTAAATCAGAGATAAATCCTGCTGTCACACCCGGAAGGGTGAAATACCGATACTTCAGAATTGTCATAGCTGGAGTCATGATGATACAAGCGTATAGGAACCCTGCAAACAAAGATGTCGTCGCACGAATTATGAAGACATCGCACTGATCTACTCGACTCCATCTGAAAAACGACGAGATTGCTTTCCACAGTGTTGTTAAGCATATTGCTACGATAAGCAAAATCAAGGCTTGGGAACTCGGAGCTAAAAGTGTTTCAAGGTAATCTACCGACGTGCACTTTGGGTCCATTGAGCATTGCCAACATATAAGTCCATTTGTTCCTCTTCTCAGAAGATAAAGCTCAATGCCAATGGTGGAACAAGGAATATCCTGCACGAAGTTTGCCGCCAGTGTGAACGCAATCTTGCCCTTAACTAATAACGCCCAGTTCTCTTGCAAAAAGTCGGCTTCCATTAGTGAAAATGCAATAGTTATCACCCATAGCAAAAAGTGGAGACAGAAAATGATTGTCGCTATAATTGTAAAGGCAAAGTAAATCTCTAAGGTTTGTTCATATTGTTCAAACAGTTCTATGGTTTTCTTCGGCTTAAAAGCGGAACTAGAACAGAAACCCAGCGGACTAACTGTTAGGTTTATGCCTCCTCTGGGTTGTGTGCCGTTTGAGACGAGAAGAGACGCACTATAGTCGTCATAAATATCCAACGACTTTGATGATTCAAAATAGACGCCGTAGTTGCAATAAATGTCAAAGCCTTGCAGAGCAAGAAAAATGAAAAACTCCACTAATATTCCGTAGTTGAATCCACCTGGCACGGCATTTTGATCTTTCTTAGCAGCTTTTCTAGCCATTATGAAACAAACTGTCGTTATGTGAAGCTACTTGATGCAATGGACTAAGTGCAGGGTTATATGCTTTGCGGAATGTTAGATGCAACCACCTCCCCAAAAATGACAACGCTTTGTTTTCGACATAAATTATTAATAACCGTAGGCTGCGTGCGCTATTTTCCAGTAGAAAGATTGTTTTCTAACTGTGGATTAGCGGAGTATTTGTTGAGCTGCTTTCAACAGAGTCCAACAACGATTCCTGCACCACTTATCGGCATTTTTCACTCCAGAGCAGTTTGTGAAGTTCGACTGTCAAATCTGTTGGGGTTGATAGGTTTGGCAATCCGTCACAAAGACGTTAAATGCGACAATCATATGCATCAGCTTCATCGTAAGAAAGCGTCATAATTATGTTTGTAAGAATTACAGCTAGCTCATACACGTGTTGTAGATTTAATTTGAAGACTTATTTGTGGTAGTGATTTTAGATGTTTCAACAAGAGAATGCTGCTTCTGTTCAACCTATCAAACAAGAATGAATTTCCGAACTATTTCTTCCAAATACTTTTTAATAGTCAAATCATTGAGGCGTAATACTAGTAAATAGGACAGTCATTGCTCCGAACATGAACGTGGAATAAGAGATATAAAAAATGTCAATATATTCCTTGTACTAAGAGTAGAATAGCATATACTTTTTGAGAGCGCCTCTCGCCTTAACGCGTATTATTTCGCTATAATGTCATTCTATAGCCTACCAAACAATATTATGATCGATGTGCTGTAAGGCTGGTACCAGTTCGAAATACAGGTGTTTTGTTTAAGTTAGCTTTCTAATGACAGGCTTGCGGCTTGGAGACAATTCAAGTTAAAACAGAATTTTAAAAAATGATTAATGTTTGTTGGGAAGTTTAGCCAAATTGAAAATACTACTTCAAGACATGTTGTGATTTGAGACTGATTCTGTTGCTAAACCCAAATCTGCGTTCTTTTAACAAGCTTCACTTCCTATTTAAATTCGTTTAAAATGCGTTTGTTTAGTCAAAGTTTTGGTTAGATATTTTTATTTGGCTTTTCCCCAGTAGCTAAATGGAATCATTCAGCGATATTTACATAAATGCCTTCCTAACTCCTGACTACACATGATTACCTCTTAAAATTCCCATTTTTGTTCTTCGCCAGCATTACCTCTTTATACCCAGCAGCGTTTGTCTCATTTGTGATATTTTCGTTTGTTCCCCTGGTTTGTTAAAATTGCATTTTTGCTTTCTTGTACTCCCTCCGTTTATTTGCCTAATTAAGCATTCAGATTTCTTGATATCGTCAAATTGTTGCTGTCGTGATATTGTAGATCCATCACAGATTCACTTTTTTTTTTCCCGCTTATGTATATTTCAGAGTGTTAAGCCACCATGGCTGACGAAGACGGAAACGCCGATAACCTTGAAAATCCAGCAAAGGCTGAAACCCTCCCAAAGAAACTTCTCGAACAAGTAGCTTCCATAACAGATAAGATTAAGAAAAAGAGAGTGCACTTAGAGGAGGTCGCAGAAAAATATCACAATGAAGCTAGACATCTGCAGGGAATATCATCGAAACTCAGCGAACTCAAAGGATCGTTTAATGAAGGCGAGAAGATAAAGGCTGAATTTGAGGAATATTGCGAATTGATTAACTTCAGATGCCTGGATGTCACTGAGAAGGTTGTGAAACTGGACTACATCTTAGATGAAGTAAGATTAGAGGAGGAAAAGGCTCCTCGGTTTACGGAGCTAGCTCAAGGCATAGAAACTGCATCGCTTTCAACCGGCGAAGGTCGTAAAGAGTTCCTGGACTTGAAGCAAGAAGTTGACGATTGGCTTGATGCTGTTCGCCGCAAGTTTAGAGAGGGAAAGAAGAGGAAGTTGAGCCTCTATTCCAAAGGTAATGTTGAGGACGTTACTCAGTCGTTAAATGCCTGGAGGAAAGCTTCAGAAGTTGCAAGAGAATACAGTCGTAAATTGGTTTTGCTGAAGAGAGATACGAATTCTAACGAACAAGACATGAGAAGAGAAATAGAAAGGATGGAAGCTGAGATCGGAACTCTCAAAGAACACAATAAAACATTAGATGACGAGATTTCAATTCTGAGGGGGAAAATATTGGAAACAGAACAGACGATTCTTGAAACTCAGACGTTGCATGATGACGTTACTGATGATCTAAGAGAGCAGATCAAAGACCTCCGTCAGCAGTTAAATGACGAAAAAGATCGTAACAAGGCTCAGGTCGATGAAATAGAGAGGAAGGAAACTGGAATTGTGGCTCTCCGTGAACATAACAAGGAACTGGATGATGCCATAACCCTAATGAAGAGTAAACTTTCAGAAGCGGAACAGACAATTCTTCAAAATCGAACTTTCCACGATGAAATAGCTGAAGATCTAAGAGAGAAGCTGAAAGATCTCCGTCAGGAGCTGAATGAAGAGAACAGTGATAAGTTTGAAATGGAGATGGAATCTGATCGAATCAAGGGAAGACTGCAAGACCTGGAATCGCGAGAAGAACTTAATCAAAGGAAGATTGAGATGCTCCAGGAGCGTAATAAACTCCTAGAAGAGGACGTGGAATCCCTAAGAGAGCGACTCTTGGTTGGAGAACAAGGGAAAAATGATGCAGAAGCGCTGCTGTTTGAAATACAAAAGGAATTGCAGGTTCTTGACGATGCAAAAGACGACGAAGATGCGGGAGAGGATAACGCAAACGAATTTAAGCGGGTTAACCGCCTCGTGCAGACGCTGAAGAACAAGCTAGAGGAAAATCAAGGGTATATAGAAAACTTAGAAAGCGAAATCAAAGGGGAAAGAGATCGCAACAATGAAAACACCAGTGAGATAGAAAAGCTCTTGCGAAAAATCGAGGTTGAAGAAAAAGGGAAAGAGGAGCAAGGACAGCTGATTGACACAATCCGGAATTTGCTGGACGAAAATGAAAAGTTGGCTGCTGACCTCGAATCCCAAAACAAAGCTCTGAATGAAGACATCGCAGAAGAAAGAGAAAGGGTCATGGAGTTGCGAGAGAGAGTCGGGGAGCTCCAGCAAACTATCAGCGGCGAGAAGAGAGCCAACTTTGACATGGAAATGGAGGTTTCAAGACTCAAGAATAAAATAGAAGACGAGGAATCCAAGAATGAACTCGGCCTGAAAAGAATTGAACTTCTTCAAAAGGAAATCACCACGTTATTGGATACCATCAAGGAAAAGGTGGAAACGATCGAGGAACTGCGTTCTCAACTTTATGATTATGAAGAACTAAAAGTCAAACTTAGGGCTGAAAGACAAAGAAACGAAGACAATGAACAGAGTATCATGGAGCTACAAAACAGAATGGTTCAGAATGAGCACACCCTACAGGAAAAAGAGGTAGAGATAAGATATATCAAAGCTGAGTTAAAAAACACCAAGGAGAAACTGGAGAATGTGGAGAAAGAACTAGAGTGGATCAAGGAGAATAATGACTTATTGTCAGGCATCCTTCAAGAAAAAGACAGGGGCTTGCAGGAGAAGGAAGAAAGACTTAAACAAGCGCTGGTAAACCTCAACTCGGAACGCTCAGTTCAAAATGAGTATTCGATAAAATGTGAAATGTTGGAAAAGAAGATTTACCTGACTGAATCAGAAAACAGAGAAATAACAAAAGTAGCTGAACTTGCTGAGAGCGAATTGCAAAAGGAAAGGGAGAAAAGTGGTAACCAAGATAGTGAGATACTTAAATTAAAAGCCCAAATAGAAGAAGAACGCAAAAAGAACGAGGACAGCCAACGAGTTATTTATGAACTCGAGGAGCAGCTTTCAGATGCCGACGCTTTAAATCAGTATAACCAGGGGATCAAGTCAAGTTCTATTGAGAACATAATGGAGGCAGAAAAGCAAAACGAGCAGCTTCTTAACATCATTGAAGAGCTAAAACAGAACGTTAACGAAAAGGAACTTGGCATTGAAGAACTAGTTGAGAGCTACGCCGTTGAGGAACAGAGGCTCAGGGACGAGATATTGCAGCTTCAAGGTCAGCTAGGTTTGTCCAAAATGGACAGTCAGACAAAATCGGAGATTATTAAGTATCTTAAAGGAGAAATTGAAAGAATGCGAAATGTGATGAGGATCAAAGAGTCAGTTCTTGGGATTGAAGGAGAACCAAGTGAATCAGATGAGAAGGCGGCCAGATATGTTCAAGAACTTGAACAAAGGCTGGGAACAGCTGGATTACCCGGACATTTTGAACATTTTGACGCCGACGAAGAACTAGAAGAACGAGAAGCTCAAGTTCAGGAACTTTTGGAAATCTTGGAAAGCGAAAAGGAGAGAAATATAGTATACGAGGAGATGATTCAACAATTAGAAGAAATGGTGAACCTAAATGCTGAAATAAAGGACGCGGACGAATCAGACCAGGGACGAACGGAGGAAGCAAATGAGGCCCGAAAGGTACTTTATTCTAAGAAGGAACAATACAAAGACAGGAAACGAAAGTACATCCAAGATGAGATTGTCAGGTTGGAAGATGTCGTGGAAGATCTTCGTGGCAGATTAAGAGCTGAGCAAAGGCATGTCCAAGATCGGGACAAACTTATCTCTAAGTTAAACGAAGCCAGCAACAGAGACCTTAAAAGAAACGAAGAACTTACAGCACAGCTACATGCTATGAAAGAAAAGGCCATGCAGCAACTACAACATTCCGAAGAGATGGCAAAGAAGGTTGAAGATGGGCAGAAACTCATTCGAGATTTAGAAGTACAAGTGGATAAGGAGAAACTACGGGCTCAAACTATTGAAGGGGTGCTGTCATCACAGAAGGGACAATCTAGTGAAAAGAAGGAGGTTAGCAAGGACCTGAAGCGCAGAGTCGAGGAATACCAGAAAACTGTTAACGACATTAAGGGAAAAGTGGACAAGATAAATCGTCATTTACACTGCATGTCACCTGGCTCACACGAAACGCACCGCATGGGTTCCCCTGATGCTGCAGTAAAAAGAATCAACGAGCGGCTTGCCTCACACAGTTCTTTTATCAGAGAACTCAAAGCCAGTGTAAGCACCGTTGAGGAAACAAGCAAGAATATCCGAGCTGAGCTGAAGACTCAAACGGACAAAAATAGCAAACAAGACAAGAAAATTGCAGATTTGCTAGGCAAATCGACAGAGTACGACAATCTCGTGGAGGAGATGAAACAAGAACTTGGCGAAATAAGGAAGAGGTACCAGGAATTAAGCGGCGAACTTGGACCGGAAGAAGAAGTGGGCGATTCAGCTGATGGCAGACCGGAAAGTCCTACGAAGATAGTACGAAGCATGCCTGAGCATGAACTAAGCAAGCAGTTGTCAAACTTCGAAGAACTGTTGGAGACCATATTTTCGGAAGAAGCCCGAAGGATTGAAGAATTACAAGACAAGTTAGATGAGGTGGTCAAGAAAAACGTCGAGTTTTCGTCAATTCTGTACGAGATTAGAAATAACCTTGAAGACGACAGGGCAAAGCGAGGACCTTGGGAAGTCGAAAGAGATGACTTGAGAGCGACAGTGGCAAAGAACGAAGTCAAGATTGATCATTTAGTGACCAATTTACAACAAGAGGAAATGACAAAAGGAAGGCTTGAAGATAAGATAAAACTACTGGAGGAAGAACTTAGGGAGAGGGAGAAGATAGTAGCAGCATCACAAGTGGATATTCGTGAAGCAGAAGGAACAATTCACAGGCTCGAAGCAGACTTGGCGGAAGAAAAAGAACGCAATTTTGACTTACAAGAGCGCGTGATAAAAGAAATGGAAGATAATCTTCGGGAAAGCAAAACTAAGCTGGACGAAATTCGAATACAAGCAGACCAAGAGGTACGAAAGACGGTCGATATATCTGCTGCAGAAAAGTCACAGAAGGAAATACGAATCAAGGAATTGGAAAATGAGATGCTGAAGCAAAGTGCTCTCCTCGACGAGTTGAAGTCTTATCTGGAAAAGGAACAGAATCACGTGTTTGAATTGACTGAACGCTTAGAGATGGAGCGCAATCACGCTGCCATGAAAGATACCATGATTGAGAACATTACGGAGAAGTTGAAAAGGGAGGGAGAACGTAGCGAAGAACTGCGCAAACTCATCGAAGAGGCAGAAGATAGAACGCTTCGAATCAGTGAAGCCCTCACTAACGAACAAGTTCGGGGAGTTGAGCAAGAGGAAGAGATGAAACATTTGCGTGACAGAATAAATGAAGAACAAAATAGATTATGCGAGACGAGAGATGTTCTGGAAGAAGAAATGCAGTTAACCAAGCAGCTGAAAGAGAAGTTGTCTTTTGAGCAGCTAATGAAATCAGAATTCGAACGCGAACTTGACAAGATGAAAGCAAAGCTTTCTGAGGAGCAGGAGGCAAAGGGAAATCTCCAGGAATTGCTTTGCAGGGACAAGAATGTGGTGCTGGAGACGGAGAACAAGTTGAGAGAGCAATTTGATGACGTCAAACAGAAGGAACAACTCATGGATGAACTTAGATCCGATTTGGATACAGAGCGAAAGTGTTATAAGATTCTGTCCGAACGTCTGCAGTCTGAGCAAAGCCGAATAGTTGAATTAGAGATGAAACTCAAAGAAAGCGAATCTATTATTAACTCCGACAAAGAAATGTTGGATAGTTTGAGAGACAATTGCTTGAAAGGCGAAGAAAAACAGTTCGAGGTCCTGGAGAAACTGGAGCGAGCTGAGAGACTGAACAAAGAGAAAGACGAAGAGATAAATGCATTGATCAACGAGGTAGCAGCTGAGAAGATACGAGTAGAGGAGCTTTTGGCCAACCTGGAAAGTGAGAAGTTTTCAAAGGCGCAAATGGAAGAAAGAATTAAAGAACTAGAAGAAACCACCGCGAGGGATGAACTTCTATTTCAGGAACTCCGAAGTAGAATCGATGCGGAGGTGGTGAAGAACCGTGAGATTGCAGAACAACACGATCAAGAGAAAATCACTGGACAGATTTTTCAGGAGAAAGTCCGGGATCTAGAAGCACAAGTTGCTCAAGACAACGAGATTTTTGAAGAACTCAAAAGAACAATCAAGATAGAAAGAGAGCAAAGCCGAAAACTCGATGAATTACTTCGCGAGGAGAGAAATGAGATTGTACGACGTGACAATGTTCTGACCGAGCTGGAGGGGCAGCTTTATACTGAACGCATAGCTAAGGATGAAATAAAGAGTCAGTTAGAATCAGAGAAGCAAAGCAGCTTCGATCTACACGAGCAGCTACGAACCAATCGTGAGGAAGAGTATAACAGAAGGGAAGTAGAAAGAAAACTCGCCGAGGAAATGAAGTATGAAGTCGAAGAGAAGCTTGCAATCCAGGCAAGGAAGGCGGAAGAACTTGAATCCATGTTAGAAGCGGAAAAGTTGAACGTCCTTGAGAAGGACACCGCAAGACAAGATTTGCAAAGATCCGTGGAAAAAAGGGATTTGTGGCTTGCACAAATGGCTGAAGAACTCACAAAAGACATGGAAGACAGCCAAAGTTCTACCGACGAAGAAAAGGAAATACGTGATCAGGATGAGAATTACAACTTGGGAGGACGTCGCGCCTGGGCCCAAGAGAGCGATGATCTTCCAGCCGTGTTAAGTCCGTATGATGACCTTCTAAACAAAATATTAGCTGGACGGAATGTGAAAAGGAATGTTAAACTCAAGTCAAAAGAACGGAAAAGGCGACTCGCTGAAAGAGAAAAACTGTTGGAGGACACAAGTAGAATGTATGAAGATGAGAAGAAATTAAAAGAAGAAAGACTTGCAGAACTTCAGGCCACCGAGGACAGGATGAGAGTTTTTGAGAGCGAAAGAGACAATTACCGAAAAGATTTTGATAAGCTCCAAGAAGATCTGGACAGCGAGAGAAATCGAAGTCACTCGTTTGAAGTTTTGCTGGCAGAGCAACAGAGAGCAAATCAGGATCAAAATGAGCTCGTTAAATCTCTGGAAAATAAAGTTAGCGAGGGATTCAAGCGTCTGCATGCTGCTACAGAGCAATGCGAAGAACAGATGAGAGAGAATCGGGCAAGACAGGAAGAAAATATCAAATTGCGAGACCTATGTGAAGTGCAAGAAGAGAAAATAGAAGAACTTAATAAGGAACTTAAAGCCATTGAAATACTTTACAAAGAAAAGGAGAGCTTTGCTCGAGATACCTCTGATCAGGTGAACGAGCTCAGGAGACAGGTAGATAAAGTAGATATTCTTTTGAAGGAGGAAAAACGAAAAGTAGAGAAGACGAGTGGGGATGATAGTACTGACGCAAGTCCAGATCGTTGTGGAAGAATGTCAGCAGATAAGGACTCGAAAGAGGTTTTAAGCGACTTACGAGAGGAGGTAGACAACGTAAAGAAAATCATCAATTACAAGTTAACTGAACTGAATAGCCTTCGTCAACAGTTAAGTGGGAGAGGAGAAAGTCAAGGCCAACAGCTATCTCTTAAGAAGATGCAACACAGGGCGGAAAAGGCAGAAACTCAGCTTAAAAAGCTTCAATCTTCTTACCAGCTTCTTCTGACAGACGTCGAGATGAAGACGTTTTTAGTAGAGGAAGCTCACACCGAAGCTAATAACTTGAGAAGTGCTCTGAATGAAAAAGGGAAGATCATTATAGAGTTGACAGAAAAGGCCAAGTCACCTAAACAAACCACAGTTTTCAGGGATGAGAGCGAAATCCAAAGACTGAGTACATTATTAATGCAAAAAGAAAAGCTGATTCAAGATCTTAATAATGAATACAAATCGAAGCTCTCCAAGAAAGACGAAAAGCAAAGAGAGTTACAAGTATCTATTCAGATTATGAAGTCTGTCTACCAAGGACTGAAGGCGGAGAAGGAAAGAGAAGACGCGGCGAAGAATGCCGAGAAAGCGCGGAAAAGCAAGAAGGACATTAATTCAGCGTTTGAGATGGTACGTGACCTTCAGCAGCAAATAGATTCCCTTGAAGAAGAAATTACTGGTCATCAGCAGATGGCAAAGAGCTTGAAAGAGGACGACAAACGCGCCAAACTACCGAACGAAAACGAAAAGACTTATTTGAAGAGACGAAGTAGCCTGCGAGGCGTTGTTTCTTTGCAAATCGACGAGAAGGAAAAGAAATTGAAACGCCTCAAAATATTGCTGACTTCTATTGAAAACCGATATGGGAAGGAAATGGTGGAACTAAAGGAGAACGCATCAGGCACCGAAAACGAGTCTCTAGCCGGTGATAGCATAGAGAACGAAGGAACACTCAAAAAGTCTCAAGAAATCGTTTGTGAAAACACATTGCCTCTACCAGATTTGGTTGGAACGACAAACCAATCCGCGCTCAATGAAAGCAAGGGAACCAGCACAGAATCTGACTACATAGGCGATGACGTACCAACGTGTTATGACGCGAGCGTTCTCCTTCAGAAGAACCTGGAAGATAAGCAAAGTCGTTCGCAGTTAAGCAAGAAAAAGTTGTTATTTGGCTTTTTGATTCTTGTTGTCGTTGTACCTTTACTGGCGCTTGGTTTTGGATCAAAAAGGTCGGGTACTATGCTTGCGTCTGTCCTAACTCCAGTTGTCCTTCTGCTTTTCGCCTATCGGTTCAAGAAAACGGGACTTGGTATCTCTGGCCAAGATGCAAGTTTGAAGAAGAAGTTGACTGATAAGGAAGAGCAAGAGAAAGTGCTTCTTGGCAAAATCGAAGAAATGAAGATTCGTCAGGAGGGAGATGCAAGCCTTATTGAAGAGTTGAAAAGGCAGCTGGAAGAGGAGTTGGCCGATAAAGAAGTTAAACGGGTGGAAGTTGAAGAGATTATTGCGAGCAAGGAAGCGATGTCTAATAAACAAAGGGAATTAGAAGCAGAAGATTTTGAAGCCAAAATGAAGTTAGAGATCGAAAAAACGAAGCTTTCTGAGGCCGAAAAAATCAAAAGGGGATTTGAAGAATACAAACTGTTGAAAGAAGAAATTGATCACATGAAGAGGCAGCGGGAAAAAGACATGAATGACAGACAAGCCAAGATTGCAGAGCTCGAGAAGTTGGCCATTATTTCCGAAGAGAAGAGGGAGTATAGAATCAAAGCTATCAACATTTCCTTCTCCGCTATTCCTATTTGTATTGCGTTTTCGGTGGTGCTGTGTCAGTTTTTCGGCTATCACTTCTTGGTACCCTATCTGACAGTTTGCATTATAACGACCTTCGCTGCTAACGCATGGAGCACTAAAAGGAAAGTAGCTCAAATGTTAAGGGATGAGAGGCAAAACTTTGTAGAACAAAATGAGGAAATGGATGAGATGACGGAGCTCTTAGATAGACAGTTTGAAGTTGTCAAGTCGCAGAAGTCGGCAATTGATATGCTGGTGAAAGAAATTGAGAAGGAAAAACAAGAAAGGAAGGAAAAGCGAAATACACTGGCCAAGCTAATTTGGCAGCTCCAAGAGATGGAAGGAATGCAAAACATAATCTCCAAACAGGCTCCCAAAGGAAGGGAAGTTACAGAGCTTGAAGTCGCCGTGCGGAGCATAGCCGAGGAAAAGGCTCTAGCGAGAGCAAAGTTTTACAACAATATGATACGCACATTGAAAGAGATAAACGCTGATGAAGAAGACGACGATGAAATGACAGACGATCTATGTGGTGCAGTGCAGGAACTAGCCGGTTACGCCGAAGATCAACTTGAAGAACAGAAGAAGCGGGAGTTGGAAAAAGAAAAACCACAGCCTGTGCGGAAGAAGACACAAGTTCCATGGAAAGCAATTACTTTTACCGCTCTCAACATTGGAGCATTAGCAGCTTCCTTGGCCCTTCAGTCATATTTAATTACAGCGCTTGTAGCTCTGCAAGCTTTGATCTATGGTCTGCAACGAAGGGGAGGCTCAGTGGATCAACTCAAGGAGAAGCTTAGACGAGAAGCTTTTCGAAATCGATCACTGCAGCTGGAAATAGAGAAGATGAAGACATTACTGGAGACAGAGAAAACGTACAAGATGTCTGACGAATACGCGCTGGAAATCAAAGAGAGAAGGAAAACGAGGAAGTCAATAAAAACCAGGGGGTAAATTACCCAAAGCGATTACCTAAAATGCGATAACCGAGTTTGTCTCCAGACAATATTTCAGAATATAGAGCATAATGTGTGATAGAAGCGAGCTTACAATTACAAATGATGATTGAAATGTGGAGGTATGACCCAGGTAGGGAATGGTCACTGTTACCAGCCGATTAACGCGACATCGATAATTACCTTGATTATAGCTTACCACCCTATTTCATGTTTCTTTTTTTTTTTTTTTTTTTTCTTGGAATTTGACGGTTTTAATATAAGGATATTCCTTGGAAGCGTAACCTGTTTTGTCTTGTCGGTGCTAAGCAACATTTGTTATTTACAACGGATTTTTCACAGTACAATACTGTTTACAAAATACGTGGTGCTACCTGCAATCCGACCTCTATATTCAAAAGCAAGTCACGACTCCGTCGTTATATTTGCATGTACGACAAGTTTTAAGGACGTTCGGGCGATAGATTTTTTTTAAATTTTTGCTGCAGTCAGATAATGAGTTACTCGTGTCAGAAATGCAAACAAATTGGGGGTCCTCGACTTTGGTTCAGAGATAAAGCGTGTGGAAAACTACCCTGATTTTGAAAAATTTGGGCACGTAATTCAGCATGGTCTACAGGTGTTTATAGTTGAAAAATATCGAAGGTGAGTCAACGGAGGCAAACGATCTTCGTCATATTTTGTAGAAGTGGGTCTGTTGCGTAAATAATTCCAAATATTGCCAACGTTTTCACAAAAGTTAACCCTTCAAGAGGCATTTGAAACCACAGCACAGATAAACGACGACTTTAAAAGAATGGAATTCGATGGTGCATTTCGCAAAAAATTCAAACTTCTAATCGATAGATTTTCTTCATTTTTTCGCTAAACGAGAAAATGATCCATCAAAAGAAAAATAGGGGTCACCGAACGTCCGAGATCGTAAAATCTAGGCAAAGCTATAGCAATGGCCATCTGCCCTATCATTGTTCATTTAATTACTTTGCGCGCTTCGATGCAGGACATGGCGTGTGAATTTGCGTGCGCAGTGAGGACGCGCAGAAACAATTTGCGCGAACGTCCTTAAAAACTGTCACATAGCGATTGTTTATAAATTAGAAGCGGGATTTTTCATCACTTATTTGATTAACGATTTTGAATTTTAAGTACATGTAGTTATTGCAATAAAGGGAATCTTGAATTTACTGCCATTCTGTCTCGTTTACATAAAATAAAATGAGGAAACGAGCGACATCATTTTTGTCCTTTACATGTGAACGACTATTTTCATTCTTTTTAATCACCAGTTCAAAATGCCGAAATTACGACTAAACGTTGTTGCATAGAATCTATATTAATCCTTTGTAAATGTTATATTTAAGCTTTGCAGAGATCGTCCCTTTCTTTATTGACATCTCTTTCAAAACATCCCCTGAGTCTAAGTTAATTCGTAAAAGCAATCTCAAAAGATGATCGAGTCGTCTCTTCATTACAGAACTGGCAAATGATACCCACCATGGCGTCCGATCGCTTGGCCCAAATTCAATATTCACTTTTTCTTTTTTAAATTTCGCCAGGCTTGTATGAAAGGAAAATTAATTAAAGCTCGCCATTGTATTGGTTCATCTGACCGGTATTGAAAAATGAAAGCGACATAAAATGATTTCCTAAACAAAAATTTCCGTCACTTTTGGTCGGAATTGTTAGATAAATCATTTCGTACTCCGCCTGAAAGAGTTTCCGGGGCATTTTTTGACAATCTGTTCCTCACTGACAAACAAAGCGACGTACTATTAACGCAAGGTACTGGGAATTACAAGCTGACGCTGCATGGAACTAGAAATGAAAAAATGGAAATGAAAATAAGACCGATATTTGACCCTTATTTACCTCGATGTAGTGAGCGGATAAACGTCGACATTTTAGGCCACAGTAAATACCGTACTCTATCTGTGCCATTCGTTGTACCGGAGAGGGGAATAATTATCACTAAAAGTCAATATTTATTACAGTTGACGACAGCTGCTCCAATAATGCTAATCAACAACAGCGGGGAACAATGCGATTTGTAATTGGATACCTCAGAGAGGAACGCAACTGAGCGAATTTATAACTACAGTTTATACTTCTCTACTGATACAGCAGATGGTTTTATTGTCCATGCTCTAAGGAAGTCGTCAAGTTATATATTGCTTCAAAACATTTCTCAGCTAGAATGAACGACGACGAGTTGTCTGTTTACCAAAACATTACCAGGAATGACAGCGTAGGGTCCATAATCTCAAATCCAAAATGTTTTTATCTTGACCCGCAAAACGACTTTGAACCTGGAGGAGTTCTTTACATCGAGTCCATGGTTACCACAGTGGTCAATATGATCTGTTCGCTCATCGCTACTTCGGGGAACGCCATTATCATCTTCACTTTCTATAAATCGGACCATTTGCGATCACAATCTCATTTGCTTCTCTGGTGTTTGGCCTTTGCCGATTTCACAACTGGTTTGATTGTTCAGCCATTTTACGGGGCGTACAAGATCGCCCACCTCGCCGGACATAGAGCAACATCGTGCGTGCTGAGGATTATTTTAGAGACGGTAGCGTGGTTTTCGGCTGCCATGTCGTGCGTGTTGTTTGCAACCATCACCGGGGAGCGCTATTTAGCTCTCCACTATCACCTCAGATATCATGAAGTTGTTACCACACGGAAGATTCTAATCTTCATTGCATACCTTGTCATTTCGACAGCGATCCTGAGTCTTTCAAGATTCGCCGTGAATGGTGTCAAACCATTCTTGTATATAAACATCTTCGGGTTGCTTTCGTCTCTTTTCACGCTGTTTATCTGTTACTGGAAAATTTACAAACAGGTTCGCCGACATTTTTGCCAGATTCAAGCTCAGAGCTTGGTTAGACCTGACGGCCGAAGTTTAGATGTGCAACGGTTCAAAAAATCAATCATAAATATGGCATACGTTTCTGTTTTGTATATGGTTTCGTACTTGCCATTTACATGTGTCCTATTCGCATATCTGACTTTTGGTTTCACAAGTAATGTTGAGGCCGCCTATGATATCACCCGCACAATAGCTTTAATGCCATCTTGGTGGAATCCTTTTCTTTATTTCTGGAAAATGCACGAGCTAAGGCAGGCTGTGAGCAATGTTATGAGGCGGGATTCCACGCCCTTTACTGAAGTCATAGAATTGTAAAATATTTCTTTTACTGTGCTTAAAACTGATTGTGAACAGAGACAGTATTTCGCTCAGTGGATCAAGTTATTTCTGGTCTACCAAAGATATTGCTTCGAAACTGTGTACATAGGATTAAAATGCTGAATTAGGTAATATCGTTTTATTTGGACACTAAACAACTTCATTTCGCTGGAAATTCCGTGTGCAACTTTCTGATAAAAAGTTGTGTAATTGTATGTGTAATTAATGCGTCTTTTAAAGTTACGATATTCAGAGTGCAGTTTTCTCTTAGCTATTATTTGATACCGTTTGCTTTTCACGCAATACATGTACGTCAGAGGCGCTTTTGTCTTATGATCAATTAAAAGCATACAGTAGCCTTGAAGGAAGCTGACAAGTTTTTGGCGACTTCAGGCGACTTAAGCAAAATTGGCAGAAAAAACATGGCGACCTTAGGGCTAAACAGCTATACTCTGTCGGTTGAATGCAACCTCTGATTATCAAGTGATGCTACCGATATTCTGAAATATCACATAAATGTCCAGCCATTGATGAACCGACAAAGGCAACAATGCAAGCTGTTAAAAACACTCCAGCAAGCACTTCCAAAAAGTGACCAGGATTATTCCATTGCACGTTGTAGCTATACTGGGAACATACATGTGTCATACTGATGATTCTCAGAGAAAATAAGTCTACCAGGGTCGTAATGTTTGTGCTCGAGAATCTTAAAAGAAACAGCTTTCCTCAAATGCCATTTGTGAAGTTTCTTTTTCTCTTCCTCTTCTCCTGCCTGCAGAGTTAAACTGCCTTACCTGCAAGGAACGCACTGGGTTATCGCCGTGATCAAAGCAACAGTAAAAAAAAACAACTGAAAATCAGTGAAGATAATATGTTAATAGTCATTTTCGTATTCTCGGTCTTGGACTGAAACTAGCTTGCAATGGAGGCTCATGCGGGGAAATATATTTAAAGAGAGATTGATGCTATTTGCATTTGAAAAGACTCCCCGCATTAGCCTCACTTGCAAACTAGTTCCAGTCCAATACCGAGAATATGAAAATGGTCAATTCCAACCGCGAGTTCTAACTATTTTCTAGCCTTGAAGGAAGCTGACAAGTTATTACATCCATTAAAGGACTACTCTGGGACCTTAAGTTGCCCTATCTTAAGGCGACTCTGGACGATTTAAGGCGACTTTAGGCGACTTCAGCAAAATTGGCAGAAATAACTTGCGACCTTAGGGCGAATTATGGCGACTTAAGGAGGGTGGCAACAGTTTCCAGCACTTTATGAACAGCTACACTTTGACGGATCGTGAGTGTCTGTTTTCGTTTATTGATATATTTTGATTGCGTTACGTACTTATATGCTGTAATAAACGTTATTTGAAAAATAACAATGTTGCAACATCCCATAACGGCCACCCCGGGGGTCATTAAGGAATAGTTCGACTGTATCCATGTTTGTTGTAATCCTTTATAAAAGTTCCAGGTTTTTGAAATAACAAAACAGGTATAACTAAATCACTCAGTATACATGTCATTTACACTAAGAAAAATAAACAAAATGTCAGTCTACGCTGATTTTCGATGCCATCGAAATTATTGACATTGCATGGTGAATCAAAATCTTATTGCTTTCCTGTAAGTTGTGTTCCTGAAATTATGTTTGATTGTCTTTAGTAGTTTCCAGTGATTTCCTTCGTTTCGACATGATCAGAATAAAATATGATAGCCAAACTCTCGAATGTAAACAAAAACAGAAGTGTGGCTGACTAGGGCCCTTTAAGAAGTTTAAAGGTAGACGCTGAAAAAAAACGCGCAAATGTTCTTCTGAACGTTGGCGCTAAAAGGAAATGGGTGACGATATCAGGCCCTGGGAAAATTTTTCTCGGCCTCGTCGGGATTGAAATCCACGACCTCGACTATCGTTTCGCTAACGACTTAGCTGTGACGCCATAGGTCGCCATACATCCATGCAGGAAATCCTGGGTTCCAATCCTGCAGAGGTCAAAATAATTTTCGGCTCTCGTTCCCTTAATTCTGGAAAGGAAATTTCTGGATTATTTTCCCGCATTTTAAATTAATCTACATTTACTCTCTCTCTCTCTCTCTTTCTAGCTTTGAGAATTAATATTCAGAGTTTTGTTTTTGAAATGAAACTGAATTTGTTTGGATCGGAACTACCACGCTTTTTTTTCCCTCAATAATTTACGATAACTATTTAAAAGATGTTTTCCGAAACCAGCCAGTATGGTGGTCCTATTTACGCGCCGGAGCCACCCCAACTTCGGGACTAAAACATTTCTTGTGAATTTCAAGTGCATGGTTATATACATACTTTTTTTTTTCTTTTTTTGGCTTATGGCTTTTGGTACAAATATATGTTGCCTTCCGTGCTGTCAAAGAGGTTTTCGGCACAGATACCTGGCTATCAAATAGAGCCACCCGCCGTCCTGATCACACACAGCTGATGAGCATATAATATAACGATCAACAAAGATTACGATTAGTCTAAGCTACATGATATATTCTTATGATAATGTGCTGTTAAATTATTCAATCATTTAGCTTGAAACGTCTTAGTCGCCGGTCAAAACAATCTTCAAATTCTTGGCAGTAAATTTGTTTTATCTTATTTCGCTGTTTTTGAGCTCCTCAAACTTTTGATCAATGGCTTTTCGTCTAGAGAGGTTACTCAAAGTGAAAATCTTGGTTGTTATCTCTCGTTACTAGAACACTAATGCGACAAATGGTGCCACGATACTAGACTAAAATATTCGGGTCCACTTATATGGTAGTAATAATATTCATTACTTATATTGCGCTTTTTTTTCTACGAAAATAATCAAAAGTGCATTACTAGATTCTTAATAGATTCTTAAAAGTCACGATTTGAGAGTAAAACTACCGACTTATCTTAAGAATTAAGACCTAAAAATTCTATCATGAATTTAAATATTAAGCTTAAAATCTCAACAAAAAGCGTTATAGAGAATAAATAAGTCTTGATTAAACGCTAACTCGAAGTGCCAATGTTTCTATAACTTGCCTTACTGACAGAGGAAGGCTCTTCCACAAGAACGATCTCCTAGGGTCTCGTTCTGAGCTGCGAAATTACACACATACTAGCTCAATAAGGATAATTGAAAATCCCTCCCAAATTGGAATAAACATTTTTCTTTTAGATTTGTTTTATGGCATGAGGCTATTCGTAAAGGATTGTTGACGATACCTATGACATTTCTACTACTGTGATAATTGTTTGCCTCTTAAAAATCTTCTTTACTGCTTCCCTAACGTCAGCCATTTTCCAGCAGTATAGAAAAGGATTCCAAGAGGCCGGCATGAATGCAATAGTCTTTGTAATGTCATATGCAACTTCGATATTTACTGTGAAGCTGTGCCATAAATATGCTACTAATACACAAGTAAAAGGTAAATATGCTATCATGAACAATGAAGCAACAACAGCCATTCTTAATGCAGACTTCCTTAGACTTATCAGATCTGGAGTATTTTGTTGTGCTTGGATAACATTCTGTCCTTGTATCTGGCGATGATGACGCCGGGCCAATGAATATATTTTCCAATCGGAAATCAATAGCGCTAGAATTGCCGAGAACAAGCTGACGACGGTCGCAACCAAAAAGGGCTTGCTGTCTTCCATTGCAAATCTAGAAACGGTGAAACTCCCAAACAACACCAGATGAAACACAATAAATGCCAAAATCCGTGTTTTGGTGATCACCTCGTGATAGCGAAGATGAAAATGCAAAGCAAAGTATCTCTCCTGGGTAATTGCCACGAACATTGAACATGAAACTGCCGCAGAGAACCACGAAACAGTTTCCACGATGATCCTGAAGTGGCAAGATAAAGAGGTTTGCTCCAATTGATGGGTAATCTTGTAAGCTGCGTAAAATGGTTGAACGATAAAACCGGTGAGGAAATCAGCAAATGTTAAACATACCAGGAGCAGATGAGAGGGGGATCGCAAGTGATTTATTTTCAAAAAAGTGACCAAGATTATTCCATTGCCCGCTGTAGCTATTACCGAACATATGATATTGATGACGATTGTAGCTAAGTTCTCAATGAAAATAAGTCTTCCAGGGTCGTTGTGAGAGTCTAAAAAGAAGCACCTCTCCTCAACTGCCATCTTAGAAGTTTGCTTCCTTCATCCTCTTTTCCTGTTTGCCTGCAGCGTTAAGCCGCCTCATTCAGAAGGAACACACTGCTTCATCGTTGTGATTAAAGCGGCAGGAAAAACAAAACAAAACAATGGAAAAACCAATTGAAAATAATATGTTAATTCCAGCCGCTAGCTCTGAGTATATTATAGCTTAATTGATATGCTATTGTAATTCATTTCAGTGTATAGTTTCATGGAATACCATTTCGATTCCAAATACCACTAATAGATGAGAATAACAACATATTATTTTCGAATCGAAAAAATGTTTCATCTAAACAGAACAGGGGTCCTAATATAAACAATTTTGACAAACCGCTGGAAAAGAAAACATCTTCGAACTCGAATGAATTCTACCCACGGTTTCTTTAGAGCTTCCTGTCCGGCAGGTGTTACGTCAAGCTTCAGCACAAGAGAGCTATTGATTTTAACAGCAGTTTTCTTGGGATCTCACAATCAGTATTCAATGTAAATAATTGCAAACAATCAAAAATTTTTTCGCGATGACAACACAGTAGGTCACAAAACAAGTGTACTTTTAGGTCGATCTAAAACGCCTGATACGGTTAAATTTTCAACTATTCTTGGTATTAAAAGTTGTTTACTTGAATACGAAAATTTTCATGAGTAATCAAGTGGTGACGAGGAAAATTAGGAAATAATTTCACGCTTGTACGCTTACAATCGTTAGTTTTTTACTTGTTCATTGAACGACAAGTTTCGCGCCAAACGTCATGGCAATGTTGTAATTTCCCATGTGAAAACACAAATTAATGCGCCAAAATTAAGGAGTAATTTGCCACCCATGATATTATTCACGATATTACACACATTACTCCCTCAATACGTCATTATATGTTGTTTTTACTGGTTGTTAACTTTCTCACATTAATTAAGGTGTGTATTTAATGATCGCTGGTCGCATAATTAAAAGCCGGAAGGAAATGCGACTTGGGACCGAAGAGCGAAACAAAAAAGCGTTTTCAACAGAAGGAGGTCTCTTCAGGGCTTTTTTAATGCTCATCTGTTAGTAACCTGCGATCAGGAAACTTTTTCCTCCGTCCATATTTGCTTTTAAGTTCATGGATGACGTCATCCATAAGCTTTAACAGGCAGTCCGATGGCTCTCACTCACTCACTCACTCACTCCATTCCAATTAATTTATTCATTAGACCTGGATTAAACATTTTTCTCCTTACTCCCCTGTTAAGTACTGTTTTTAACAAAGAGTCTTCAGCCCATATTTGGCAGGTTTTAGGAGGGACTGGAAAGTCGAACATTTTGGTTCGATATCAGGAAGAGCCTGGCTACGAGTTTCTGGAAGACCTCTGAAGTTTAGATCGGCTATTTTGGATTCATATGTGTCGCTTTTGTAAATATTTAGTACTTTGCCTAGGGGCTTTTGCTCACACGTAGATGAAATCAGAGAGGTAAATATAACTGGGGTCATGTATCGGTCACAACAGCGCGGCCGGTGAGGTCAAAAAATTGATACAAGACAAAGTTAGAAAGTGAGAACGCTTTTAGCAGCGAGGAACTTCTTTTTGCGAGAGATTACTGTCCAATCATGTCAAACACAAGCCATGTCAAACAGGCATGGTGACTGGTGCTGTATGCAGAGTTCTATTTTGCTTTTGCTTTTGGAATGAAACAAACTTGAAATAAATATAAATTGTACCTGTCAACAATCCTTTTGAAATTTCTGCATATTGCTAGTGAAATTAACACAAACAATTGCCAAGATAGGAATAAAATACTGCGATTTCCAATTCTGAGAAAGAAATAATTGTTATTTTTATTGTCTACATTACAATCTGCAATACCTTTTTTATTCTGTTATAGTTGACTAAAGGTGCACTTTTAATCAGGCGCGAGGTATGGTAAAAAGGCAGGGATTTCAAACACTAATTGCAAATTCATCCATGAAAAGAAATGCAGAGGATCTGCTGTAGATATGTGAAAGGGGTTTCAAGCTAGAAGCCACATGTATGAACAGGTAACTTTTCTGAAAAAAAAAAAGAACAGTATACAAAAGAGATGGGATTTGGACCCGGGGGCAGATCCTCCTTGTATAAAACCTTGGTTAAGTCCCTTCACTCTCATAGTTATATGAAGAAAACTTTTAGAGAATAAATGTGTTACCGAGTAAATGAATTGCGTCTATAATACAGGCAACAAATGCAAGGAATCGTTGATGTACTTGTAATATTTTGATATATTTCTATATCATCTTCAGACTGAGGTGACATACAGGTAGCAGAAATTTAAATACTGCAAGATGGTACATTAGCATTAAGACGATACTATCAAGAGAATAGGCATAGTTCCCTACTGGCTTTTAAACCAGTGTTCAAATATGGTGCTGAACGCTTGATATGATAAGCTTCTTTATCAAACAATTAGATTATGAGCTCGAGATTTCTATCGCGTGTGCGCCCTCGTCAACTATCGCGCGATAGAAATCGAGAGCGAATAATCTAATTGTTTTAGTATAAATCTACTAGTCGTTCAGAACTTAATCTAAATCCTCTTCCACAGACACTCGGAAAACGCCAAGAAGTGGCCGTCATTTTGGTAACAAGGGCGCACCACTACGCTACTCACTATCTATCACAGATTATATAATAACCCAAGTCATTCTCTCATTTTGATTGGTTCTCGCCTATGATCTATTAGAGGACAGACGCACGATTGACGTCATCATTTCAAAGTTTTTCCCTCTGTGTTTTAAAATGGCGGAAAGTTTTGAGAATTTAGATAATATTTTACATGACTGGGCAAAAGATAAGGTACAAGAAAGTCTTGTCCAGGCATTGAACAGGTACCAGAAGCATAGTCTAGCAGGAAGAAGAAAGATAAAGCCGTTTCTGTTTTAGAAAATGACTCGGAAAAAATACTCGAGCAGTCTCAGTCGGCAGTCGAGCGAGACTAAACCAAATACAAAATTGGTCTTGGTAAGCCGAGAACCATTGCTTTACCTCGAATTTAACAAACCCAATAAACAAAATGTTTATGAGATTAATTTATTTAAAACATTGAACTTTTCTCAGTCTCAAAATAATTGTTGACACAGTGATTGTCTGGTATGAAACATCAAAATCACCTCTTAAAATCAGTGAAAATAAACACATAACCTTGCTTTCCGATGCGAATGTTCCGGTCCGTTTCAGGGCACAGCAGCGAGCAGAGTATAGCTCACTACAGCTCACGGCCAACTGTATCGCAGCTAAAAGGTGTCTGCGACACTATTTCACACTGAGTTGAGAATCACCAACCACAGAAGACACAAATTTCGACCATCACTAACGTTCCTTTCATTCAAAACTCGAATCGAATGGCCTCCAGGTTGACCGCAACCGCAAGTTTTCCGGGCGTAGTTTTTCAACTCCTGCAATATTCGAAGCAACATCCAAGCTTTTCGGCTCACAGGGCTGCTCTGATGACAAAACCTGACTTGACTTATCCAGCATTTTCTTTAAGATTTGTAGATTTCGCAGTTCAATTCTGCTTTCGCTGTAAGTTTTCATTCCACGAGAAGCGACGCCCGAGTCAAGTTTGACAGTGGCGTGATTTTCCTGCCCAATCAAAATTCTTTGCTACGCATAGCAACCAATGAGATTGCTTGAATTTGTATAGACAATAGATTACGTCAAATGGCTTTTTTCGTGTTCGCCAAAGTGGGCAAAGGCCGGCTTTCGAGTTATGTTGAAAGATTTTGAAATAAAAAAAAGCTTTATCTGTAGTAGTTTGTTTCGTTATTATATAAAACAAATAGACTCCATGTTGCCGTGCGTCTGTTCAGTAATAGATCACAGATGACGTCAAAATGTGGTAAGAACATCAGTGACACACTCGGCTGTCGCCTCGTGTGCCACTTTTTTGTTCTTACCACATTTTGACGTCATCTGTGATCTATTACTGAACAGACACACGGCAACATGGAATCTATTTGTTAAATAGATAGTAAGTAGAGTAGCCAATCAGAGAACGGCATTCGTGATAGAACGCTAGTAGATTTATACTAAATAGTAATACATTTCAAGTATCATCAATATCCAATTGTCATCATTATCATCATCAGCCTGTTTTCTTTATAGCATCGTCTTTGTTTTGTATTTTCACGTGCTAATGCTAATGTACCATCGTGCAGTATTTAAACATAATACCATTTAATAAAAAATAACACAGAATAACCGGATGATTTTTCGCATTTCGGAATTTTTAATCAAAGTTTGTCTGTGGGTGATAGTTCTTAAATTGGTATGTGTGACGAAAACAAGTGGCAAAAATGCCACTTCGGATTCTCGAGACTCTCCACGAAATACGTACTTGCTTTTACTTCTAGCCGGGTCTATTTCTCAGTTAACCAATCAAATTCATTCTAGGTCGAGCTAAAGGGATTTTGTATCAGGCCTTGGTTTTCGTGAGACAATGTAAACAAAACAGCATTGTAAAACGATCTCATTCCCAAGGTTTCTCTTCATCCTGAAAGGGCGCAAAAAACCTCGCAGGTTAATTCGTTAAGGAATATAATTTCTGTTATTCAAGTCCACCATAAGGGACCATATTTGCCCTGAGGAGAGTGGTAGAGGTAAATAATAGCTTTACAGACTCTCTATGGGCATAACTATGTACCCGTTTCGAGAGAAAAGGTATCTGATAACTGGAGAACTTCAACATCAGTCCGTATCCAGATCATCTTCTAAGAACAGAAACGCAAGGACATGGGACGGGTTACTCTCGTTTGTTTCCAGTCTCTTTTCAATTATTCATTCCTTCGTTCCTTCCCTCCCTCCTTTCCTTCTTTTTCTTCTTTGATCCTTTTTACCTTTGATCCTGGTTTAACGTTTTGTTTCGCAAACTACATCATGAACTTCCTTCTGTGTAGGTTTCAAAGAAGTGGTATAACTTGTCGAACATCTCTATGTTCAGTTCTATAACAACCACTGTCACACTAGAGGCAAAAGGATTTATGGACGCGTTTCAAATCCCCTTTGGTTAATACTTTTGCTTGCAATCTTGACGAACTGAAAACAAATTAGAAGCTCTGTGCACAGACTCAATCATGGTGAGGAATAAGTCTTAAACCATTTTAAGGATTCCTTCATTTGAAATGAAATCATCTTAAACAGCAGAAGGTATAAAAACGAGGGAAACACTGGTTATATCCGTTAGGTGGTGTAGGAATTGCAATTTGGGCATTTTGGGAGTCTTAGTTCTGGATCAAGCAACAACACGCATTATCTCTTCTACATAAAATGATTCATGCGCCTCCCTCAGCCTTCCGTTTTCTACACAGGAAGAAACTTAGAATACCCCTCTCTCTCCAACTGATACTTTGATGCGGGATAAATGCAATATATCATTTCGGTAACATCATTTCCCTAAAATCTCCCTTCAAACACGCGATTACCTGGAAACGCGCTTGGTTTGATTAAGATGTCCTCAAAAAGTTTACTTTTTGTTGTTGTGATTCATTCTTTTCTTTTCTACAGATATCATGAAATTTAAAACCACTGGCTACGACTTCAGATACCACACCCCTTTATGACAGGTAACGTTGTAACAGTTACACAGCTCAGTCCCCAAAAACGGCCTGTCAAGTTTCGTTTTGACACCTGTTGTCTAGATGTCTTCCCATGCGGCTTCCATCTGTGAGTCTTTATTCAGGCTTCCCACCTTTCGTCACACATTATTTACGTTTTGTTAAGTTTACAAACACGTATTTAGTACATTCTTGAAAATGTCATCCTTTTTTGGTGTTAGAGGTTAGGTTTCTGTGAAATCTTGAAAGATGAACGTTTTTTCAGGTGGGTTTATAAGTAAACCTTGCTGCTGTGTTTGTTCAGTTATTCTTTTTGAGTGACATTCCGAGATGTGGCAATAACTCCTGGCAGGCATCGTTGCCATAAATTGGATTATTTGGAGTTTCTCGCCACTGAAGTAGCCTCGCTCTGTAGAGATGGGTTCTGTTCTTCATCTTGTCGTGGTTTTTCTTTTTACATGTGGAGTAGCTTGGGCTTTAAGAGGTATGGAATGCCTTGAACGCGTTATAGCTTTTTTTTTAAATCAATTTTAAGTTTAGTTATTTGCCTACCGCGTCCGTGACCATATTATTCGTGTTTTCATTTTCCATTTTGCTACTTTATCCTGTGTAACGTTTTCAGTACTTTAATACATGTAATGATAATATATAGTACTGTGTTTCATTTAAAAATTGGTCATGATGCTTCTAAATATCGTTGATTAGAAACTGTACTTAACAGACGTTTACTGAAAATACTTGCTAAATTCCCCGAAGAGTTTAGATTTTTATTCTCCACCCTCAAAATAGCACAAACCCTCACGAATAGGCCCTTTGCAGGATCCGGTCATATGGTACGGAATAAATTATGCTGGGACGCAAGTTACACGGTGGGACTCCTAAAACAAAGGAAAATCGGGGCGGACTGGTACGAATTCCTTTGTTTTGGAAGTCCCACCGTGTAACTTGCGCCCCAACATAATTTATTCCGTACCATGTGACCAGATCCTGCAAAGGGCCTATACACTGATTGGTCACACTAGGAAGGCGCAAAGAAGATATGCCATGCTGCTTAGGAATAATGTTTGAGCGTGCTACGTTACGTCAGTAAGAGACCACTGCTTATTCTGCTAATAGCTACAATATCATCTACACTTGTTTCATTTTTTTTCTGTAGTGCCACGCTCTACCTACTCCGGTCGTCAGCTGTTGGTGGGGTACTGGGGACAAAACGGAGCTGGACCTGCTAATGGGCCGGCAAACTACGAGAAACCGCTGTTCGAAGTGTGTCAGACAACGAAGTACGACATTCTTGCCGTGTCCTTCGTCATAGTGTTCTTTGATTCAAGGAATAAAGGCCGTACGTATTGCTACGCTTAGTCAGTTTATACATGTGTGCTTTCCTTTCCGCTGTGCTTATCCTTTAAATTCATATGATCACATATTATATGCTTACAAGTCTACAATTAAAGCAATACACAACGCCCCCCACAGATACGCCGAAATGCACATTATCATAAAAGTTATTTTCGCCCAAAGTTTATCGATTAACAGATAAATGGCAATTATGTTAAGATGAAAGAACGATTTTTTATTGAGTGTCGTGAAACCAAAACCACTAAGTAATCACTCCAGCTAATCACAAAGGACACGAACAATCAAACGAACCTATCAAAACTCTTCCTGATTTACGATATCAATCAGTAGCACAAGCAATATGGTAGTGTTGCAATAGAAACCCATACCCTTTTATCCCCTGCAACACAGGATTGTTTGAAAAACCATTCTTCATCTTCTTATTAAGAAATCTGTGGGTAAAGATTTCCCCGTGATATGTATATCCGATGATTCGCTAATTTGATTCTACTCCAAAGTTCCTGCGCTCAACTTCGCCTACCACTGTGAGACTCCAGTTTCCCCGGAGTATCCATTCCTACTTCGATGCCCTGAGATCGAGAAAGGAATAAAAGAATGCCAGAAAAGAGGAAAAAGAGTCTTGATGTCTATTGGTGGAGCGACTGGGGATGGCACTCTGCCCGATCCTGACAAGGCCAGAGAATTTGCACGTACACTGTTCGACTTGTTTCTGGGAGGTAGTGGCTATCAAAAAATAAGGCCTTTTGGGAGGTACGTTCAGATTTTTTTGGTGTGCATCAAGGTGGAAGCAGAGGCAATTGTAAAGGGCGCTGCCTTCAAATCTTAAGCTTCTCTTTCATTCCCCCACCCCGCCCCCTTCAGTTGAAAAATATAGCAATATAGCACCGAAACGTTTCTTCACCTTCCCTTCACTTCCCCTTAATAGAGCAAAAAGACATCCTTAGTCTTATCTTCCCTCATCCCATTTCTTCGAATGACCTCATTTTACCGAAATGAACACTATAACTTCTGTCTCATTGGTGAGCCTAAATGCTACTGTAGTTCAGGGACTGGATGGGGTTTCCGGATTTTTTTCTTAGCAGTTAAATATTAGGGTCAGTTCTTAACCCATTTCAGAGCTATCAATACACTATGCAGATTTAAGGTGTCAAGGGACAGTTAATCATCACATCAATTCTCAGCTGACATTTCACATTTTGACCAATTCTCAATTATCAGTTTAATCCCATCCAGACCCTCGTAGTTCTTAGGTGTGTAAATGAACGTGAGTGACCACCCACTCCCATCCCCACCCCCAAATCAGTTGTTGTAACTTCCAACGAGAAATCTTGTTAGTGTTATTCGAGGGTCCCCAAGTCTCCGGGTGATGGACTTTATTTGTTGTATTTTATTTTTAGCGCTGTTATGGATGGTATTGACCTGGATATCGAGGGAGGTGACTACAAATACTACCCCGAGTTTATAACTGAATTGCGCACGCTCATGGATAATGACCAGTCAAAGGGCTACCTGATCACGGGCGCACCCCAGTGTCCATACCCCGATCATCACATGGGACCTGAGAAGCCTGGATCTGGTAAGGAGCTAACTGCACACGTGAAACTGTTAGCGTGGAAACAAAATAGCCAAGAACAGTGCTTAACTTGCAAACTACACTTCAATCTCTTTAACATATATTATCTAGAAGCTCATTTACTGAACGTGTACCTCTTATTAAAAAATAGCAACATTTTTTTAAGTTAAAGGTTCTTTGATTCAGCATGTAACCTTTCTTTATATTATATTGTTTCCAGGATTGGAGGAGGCTGGGCAACACGTTGACCATCTTTACATACAATTCTACAACAACTACTGTCACACAGGCGCTGGCAACTGGTTCACTGAAACTTTGGATAAATGGCTGGCGTTTTCAAAGAGAATGAAACCACATGGACCGTTGATTTTTATTGGAATGCCTGCGGCTACAAAGGGAGCAAGTGGAGCACACTTCTACAGGCCACCGGCTGAGCTGACTACATTATATCAGGTATGCGGTCGGTATAGGATGGACATATTCATAACACCCAAAGAAAAATGATTATTACGTAAAGTATTTGAGTACCCCTGAACAAGCTCCATCCCCTATGACACCAAAAGGGTTTCTTTATTTATTGCTAGAATTTCGAAATTTGATCTAGAAGCTTACTTTAAGCAAAATGAATTGGATTAAATAACATGGAATATTAAGTTCATTAATGTTAAACACGTCTTCTGCAGGCAGTGAAAAATCTGCCAGGCATCGGAGGAATAATGCTGTGGGACGTGTCCTGGGACCAAAACAATGTCATCAATGGTCAGCGGTACTCCGAGTACGCGTTCAAAGAACTCGGTGGTCTCACCAACACTGTACCTCCAGTTACTACCCAGGCTCCTCCTCCGCCAGTCACTACCGAGGGTCCTAATCCGCCAGTTACTACCCAAGCACCTCCCCCGCCAGTGACAACCCAAGCACCACCCCCACCGAGTGGTGAGTGCCGCAGCAGTGATCCATCACATGTGTTTAAGATAAAGATGACAGACTTAAATTCGCTCTGGTTGTAAACGTTTGTTACGGACTTCCACTGACCATTGCTAAGTGACCAGATAATTACCCCTGTTCTGGGGTAAAATTCAAGACTCCAGTTTTCTCACTAACTTTTTAATGCAACTCTAGTCGACGGGTAATCAGTCGAAGTCAGTTTTTTGATTGTTTACCATTGGCAGTATGTTACAAGTTAATGCGAGAGAAGGCGTAAATCCCAATGTAATCCGTCTCAAGTTATTTGTCGAGCAACTGTGGTTGTGGCTACGGAAATCCCAGGAGGGTCTAAAAACAGCCAGTCCCGTGACGTGGAAAGCTTAAGCAGCTACACACATCCCCATCCTTCAATAAAACATCCACACAACGTCCATGGTAAAATTATCAGCGGAATAACTGGGTACTATGTTAAAAAGCAGCTTGTGAGGGATTATCTTGGGAAAAAGGCTTTAACTCTCTTACCCCTCATATTCTCTTGGTTGTTTTGATCTGTTTATTTATAGGTCCTTTCTCGTGTGCAAGCGTTGGTGACGGGATTTATGCAGACCCCAGTGATTGCACCAAGTTCATTCAGTGCCATGGCGGTCGGAAATACATAAGAAGCTGTGCGCCCGGACTGAAATTCAACCCGAAAAGCAAGGCATGCGACTGGCCACAGAACGTGCAGTGCGCATAACTGATCTATTAATTGGTCGATCGCTGTTGTAAAGGTTTACTTGATTGCTAACCTTGGGTTTAATAAAATCACAAGCAGAAGAATGCCGCATTGATTTGTCTTGGCTACTAATGTCATCTTTACTGTTTTGTAATGGCGATTGGACAGGATGAATCGAGCGAGTAATTTCAAAATCGGACGAGCGCGAAGCGCAAAGCCGATTTGAAACTTTGAGCGCGATCACTCCCTAAATTGTACGACACGAGGTCCAATTACAAACTAATCGTGTCTATAGCAAATTTCGAAATTTAAAAGCCTTTGGAGAACTTCTCTTGAACGAAAACGCCAGTAGCGACTTTCGTAAGCTTTAAGAACTGTAAGAAACATTAAGAAGGAAGCCAGTAAAGTGCGCCGTAAATTGACGTGCGAATTGCGTGGGTATCCAATTACAGGTATCCAATTGAAACTTCTCGTAATTGGATAACTTTAATTGGACACCCACGTGATCTCGCGCCGATTTCGTGACAAATAGGTGCGCTGAGAACCAATCACGATCGAGAATTTTGTTACAGATACGATGAGACATAAAAACTACCATCCCGTCAGCGAAGTGATTTTTATTTTTATTTTTCGCGTCCACTACGGTATCCACATTTCAAAATCTCATAAAACATAGGTTTCGATTGAGTATCTTTTGCTGGCCGCTTCTGTAATATAGTGTGACCTAAACAAAGAGAAACGATTCTGTATTGGGGATATCTGCAAGGAGAGAATGAAGCCATTTAGCAATGGGTGACCAGTTTTCCTTTTTTAATCTTTGTACTGAACTTTCTTCATCGGCAGACATTTGATTCTCTGGTTAGTAATTATCCAATATTCGGCAAAACGCAAAATTAATGGTTTATCCTCGAGATTGTCACTTTAACAGGTAACCATATGCATTCCCATACCTTTTCATTTGAAGTGAAAACATCAAACTTAAGAAACTTAAAAACCCTTCAAGCCCAGAAACTAACGCTTTGTAGTCATTTTTCACGCTTCAAAAATTCAGTATTGAAAACATTGAGTCCTCACACCTTCTCACCCAAAAAGCAACTAGTTAGGAAAGATACTATGCACTACCCAGTCACACGATACATAATGATTCACAATCATCAATTTCTTCAAATTCTCATATTGCCTTGTTCTCCTTCACAAGCGAATAAAAAAATTTCTACCTATGACGCCAGTTTTTCATGCAGATTGCATGAAGAACTGAATGGAAAACATGGCATTCAAATAAACGCATCTGCAAAATGGCTCCTTTTTCTCTCTTTATTTATTCTCCTATGGCTAAGCATTATTTACTTTCTCTAAAGGTGTCTGACAGTCAAGCAGTAAAAATACAAACACACTGCTTTATTCGACTGTTGTGGTAATACGTCGTTTCAGGTTGAATGCCCTTCTTGACGCGTGGTTTTGCAAGTAAACAGATGCAACTGCTGTTGTTTGTGCAGCTAATCCGTATGAGTGACACTCCAAGAAACTAGATCAGAATAAAAAAAAAATTACCAAAAAAAACGGATTATTTTGCAGTTTCTCGTCACTGGAAAAAGCTCTGTAAAAAAAAAAAAAAAAAAAACTTCATCTTTTCGACTTATTCCTATAAGCGATGAAACGGAGCTGTATACCGACTAATTTACACGCTATGAATTGGGACATCGGTTTGAACCGGCTAAATCAGGGGATTAATCGATCAATCCCACAACGCGACCGATTCGAAAAGCTCTGTGTCCGCCACACAGATGCCACTCGTCGGACCGAAGTTTGTAGATGAAAACGCCGCCCCCCCCCCCCCCCTCCCAGAAAAATAATTCAAGAAATGGCAAGCAAATTATATCTGCAGTACTTTAACAACAAAGTAACTATCTATCACCAATCATTTTGTAATTTTCACTGCTTATTTTTTGGCAGTGTAGTTTGAGATTATTTAAATTCAAACTGAAGGACAGACAATTTCAACAGGAAACCTCACCGAAAATTTACAAAACTGAAATCAAAATGTTCGCTAATCCTGGGTTAGCTTAATCGGGCTTTGAACAACTCAGCCCAGATATACAAAGAGTTAATGCACTGTCCCATCGTCAATTTTCTACTCTTCTGTGATCGACAAAAGGGAGAAGATGTAGCAGATTTTAACTCTCCATTGTCCCTAATTCACTCTGTTTCCCCATCTCAGCGGAGTGAGCATTTCACAACAATAGTTTATTCAAAGTTTGGGGGGGGGGCAGACAGCGTGAATTATGGGCAACTGGAAAATAGAGAATATTGCTTTAAAGATGCGTCAAGTGGGTAGGTCGTTAACCGTGAATATATGATGATGATAGTTCGAGTTCTCTCTTCCTTTGCTATCGTGGGGCCGGAATTAAGCGCATTTTACAGAAGTTTAACAAACCTTGCTGAACAAGCAGCCCCCATTTAGAAAATTAAGTTATAGGCTGCCTGAAAATACCGAGATAATTATTATGTTATGCCTGTTTCTCTGTTGAGTTATCAAGAGAGCTAGCATAGTTTCAGAGATAGATATTTTACAACTAACGGAAAATCCAGTAGAGTTGCTTTTGGGTAACGTTTTTCTCCCTGGTAGCTATCACAGGTTCATAAACACATAGAAAAGCAGAATTTGGAATGCTAAATTAAAGATTACTAAATAGGAGGAAGCTGGACGCTTTTTTCAAATTAAAGATAAACAAAACCGACGCCGACACATTAACATGCGCCTGATTACGTTGTTAAACAAAGGACGTAATGTATCTACTTTTATGAAAAGCAAATTCGCAACAAATTCATTTTGTCTTTCGATTTAATTACCATTATAGTCTACATTAAACAGACACTTCAAAAGGGAAAGGATATACATATATTCTGGAATATCGTCGCTTCACAATGGTCAGGAACTTCCTCTATCTGGCTTTATTTCTGGGATTTTTAATGAAACAAAAAATATCAGCATTTCAACTAGTAACAGAAAACGACCATGTTTTGGTCGGCCATGTTTTTCAACAGTTATTCGCCAGAGACTGGTTTAACTGTATTCAGGCCTGTCATGATGAACCAAGATGCATCTCGTACAACTACGAGAGATCAGCAGGCGCTAATGGTCTGTGTGAATTGAACGACTTTGGAGTTGCAAGCTTGGGTGACAAAGACAAGTCCCTTTTCGTGTCGAAGGGCTTTGTATTTCAGCAGATAAGGGAAATAAAAGTAAGTACCATAATTTGTCAAACTTGCGTAGCGTTGAGATACTGGCCGCCGGCAAGTGTTTCTCTGTGCGGCTTAGAAAAATTGGCTTCATATATGCCTTATTCTCAGGCTGCGGGCGCAATATGGCGTCCATCACCGTACGCGACTGCTTGAACATTCTTTTGTATAGTCCAGTTCTGGTCCTCTCCCTGTCACGCAGGGACACCTGTCTACGCTTGCTCCCGCTAAACCAATCAGAGCTAGTCAGAGCGCAGGATGTTGAAAACGCAAAAATTCTGGGAACAGCATTTTGTGCATGAGCTGTTAGGTAGACGTGAAATTGGCCTCCCTCCAACAAGGGCGAAAACAAATGAATTGATCGAAAAACGTGAATGCGAGAGGGTTTGTAATCGTTTATACATGTATTTATTCAATATTAGTTACGACTGGCTCTCCCTAGCGTTGCCTGACAGAGAGAGGGCCAGAACTGGACTATATTTTGTAGAAACACAACACACGAATTGAAGCCTTACTGTCAATTTAGAGAGAGCTGTGAAGGTTTAATTGCAAAATTTCTTTTTCGGGTCGCCGAAAAAAGAATTCTATAATTCTCAAAGCTGCTTACTCGTCAGGCGAGTCATTAAACCTTCTCATAAAGCACTGAAATAAAGCACGCTATGAGAGAACTCGTTTTATTGTCTGGCTAGCTCCGTGAGCGGGCAAGATTGCTCTGCGATTGGCTAGCGAGAAGGCAAGATGGCGCTTATCTTGCATGCCCGCGTGGGATTATCTGTTGTGTCTCGCAAGAAAATTGTTCAGTCAAGATGGCTGGATATTGCAATTGGCTTCGTTCTTTTTTTTTCACGCAATGAAAGATCTTGGCCAACAAACAGCCATCTCGACTTCAAGCTTGTCCAATAACCCATGATATATTACCACGTCATCTCAGTCATCTTTTCCTGGCTATGAGCCTTTCAAAACAAAATTGTCTATCTAGAGAAGTTAACGTTTTTATATAAAAAAATTCGTTCGAACGTCTGTTTCGAGTGTAATATATTCGTAACCGGAAGTTGTGTTAAGCTGTTGTATTACCCAAGATGCTTGGAGAATAAAGTTGTTGTGTTGAGCAAGCCTAGTCAACTTGTGTTGTTATGTCACCGAGCCATACTTTTGCTAGTATGTTTCATTTTGGCGACGAGGATGGGATACTCTACATGCACGAAGACGCATGAGAAATCCAGTGAAGTTTTGATTTTCTCTGTGTGAGGAAAAAGGTTTGTTTTCGACCGAGGCAACTTGATCAAAGTTTGAGCACGTGCTATCAAAATGGCGGGAATTGGATTGTTTGGTCGTGTTGGCGAGTTCAGCCCTGAGCGAGAGACTTTTCGTTCCTATGTGGAAAGAATGGAAATGTTCTTCGTGGCAAATAATATCATAGAAGAAACAGGCGAGGGTAAAGAGGAAGCCAATCTCGCAGTTGCAAATAGAAAACGTGCTATCTTTCTGACTGAGATTGGACCGGAAGCATATTCTACCCTGAGCAATCTGCTGGCACCAGTGAAACCAAAAGACACTCCTTTTGCGGACATTGTCAAAGCATTGGAGAAACATTACAATCCAGCGCCATTGGAGATAGCAGAGAGTTTTCATTTTGGAACTCGCTATCAAAAACAAGACGAATCCATCAGTGACTTTTTTGTGGCCTTGAAGAAGTTATCGATTCATTTTAACTATGGAGAGTTTCTCAACCGAGCTCTGAGAGACCGTTTTGTGTGCGGATTGAACAATCCCAAAATACAGAATAAACTTTTGAACACCGAGGATCTTTCTTTTGAGAAAGCGTGCCAGATTGCCAAGTCAATGGAAATGGCAGAGAAGAACACCCAAGAATTCCGTCCTGTCAGCGCAAGTGGTGACAGCCAAGGCATAGTAAATAAACTGGAAACTGTAAACACTAAGGAACCCTCATGTTACCGGTGTGGTGGTAAGCATGCTGCACCTAAGTGTAAATTTAAGTCAGCAAAATGCTACAAATGTAGCAAAGTAGGTCACCTTGCATCAGTTTGTCGCAGTAAAGATGTTGAGTCTAGCTTGAAAACAAAACAACCAGGAGCTAAAGGTACTGTTCATAGTGTCTTAGAATCAAACACAGAAGGTTATGATAATAATGATGAGTTAGGTATTTATTCCATGTATGCAGTTGGTACAGATAATCCTACCAACAAAAGTTATACTGTAGAAATGACCATAAATGGTTCACCATGTGCAATGGAAGTAGACACTGCAGCTGATTACTCAATAATGAGTAAGAGCACACATTCTCAGAAATTCAGTAATTTTCCACTTCGTCCATCAAAAGTTGAATTGAAAACCTATACGGGTGAAACCCTTACAGTGTGTGGTGAAATGCTGTGTGATGTAGTGTACAAGGGCCATGAATATACATTGCCAATTATTGTAGCTGATTATGAGAAAAAGCCTACTTTGCTGGGAAGAAATTGGTTAAACCATATAAGGCTTGAGTGGGGTGAAATATTTAGTTTAACAAGATCCGAGTTGGAAAGTGCCAAAAGTCAACTTGATGGATTACTAGTTAAACACAGTGAGTTGTTCAAAGATAGCTATGAGGGCATGAAAGAGTTGGAAGCACACATCACCATGAAAGATGGTGCAAAGCCCATATTTATTAAGCCACGTAGGGTTCCATATGCACTAAAAGATGAAGTTGAAAAGGAGTTGGATAAATTAGAGAAAAATGGGGTAATCGTTAAAACTGACAGCTCAGACTGGGCAAGCCCAATAGTAGTTGTGCCAAAGGCTGACAAATCGGTTAGAATTTGTGGGGACTACAAAGCAACCATCAACTCAGCTGTTGAAGATGAGTAGTATCCCCTTCCCACCCAACAGAACTTGTATGCTGCCCTCTCGGGATCAAAATTTTTCAGAAAACTTGATTTGTCGCATGCATATGCTCAGCTAAGCGTTGATAAAGCAAGTCGTGAGTACCTGACAATTAGCACACATAAGGGACTCTATTCCTACACCAAATTACCATATGGGGTTAAATCAGCACCTAAAATATTCCAAGCTAAAATGGATATGATTTTGCAAGGAGTAGAAAAATGTGTGTGTAAGCAGCATGACATTCTTATTGGTGGTGTCAGTTGGCAGGAGAATATCAAAATCCTGGCTGAGGTATTGGAGAGGTTGCATAAATATAACCTGCATTTGAAGATGGCAAAGTGTGAATTTCTGAAGAGGGAAGTTGTCTATTTGGGTTTGAAGATAGATGCTGAAGGTTTGCATCCAGTTGAGGAAAAAGTAGATGCTGTAAAAAGGGCACCAGTACCACAAAACGTCAGTGAGTTGAGATCTTTTTTGGGCATGGTCCAGTACTATCACCCATTTCTACCAGGTTTAGCAACCACACTAGCACCATTACATGAGCTCCTCAAAAAGGGTGTTCAGTGGACATGGACAAAAGAGTGTCAGCAAGCATACGAAGCTTGTAAACAAGGTCTCACCAGTGATGCACTGTTGGTGCATTATGATGGGGACCGTGAACTGAGACTTGCTTGTGATGCGTTCAGCTATGGAATTGGAGCACTTATTAGCCATGTGATGGATGATGGCCAGGAGAGGCCAATAGCCTATGCCTCTCGGACACTGAGTTCAAGTGAAAGGAACTATGCACAAATTGAGCGTGAAGCATTATCAATTGTTTTTGGTGTAAAAAAATTTCACCAGTTTTTGTATGGGCGTAAATTTATCCTGATCACTGATCATAAACCATTGTTGGCAATTTTCAATCCAAAATCCGCTATCCCCACACTAGTAGCAGCTCGAATGCAGAGGTGGGCTCTAGTACTTTCGGCGTATGACTATGAGATTGAATACAAAAGATCTGAAGACCATGCCAACTGTGATGCTCTCTCAAGGCTACCACATGAGGACTCCACAGTGGGAAGTGAGGGTGTGGTCTACAGTGTGAGTGTAATTGATGATGATTTTCCAATCACTGCAGAAGATATAGGAAAGGCAACCCTTGTAGATCCTGTACTTGGTAAGGTACATCAATTTGTGATGTCAGGTTGGCCAGAAGGGTGTCCTGATGAGACCCTCAAACCCTATCATAATAGAAGAAATGAGCTGTCCTGTGAACAGGATTGTGTCCTTTGGGGCTCTAGGGTGATTATTCCACCAATCTTTAGGGCCAAAATGCTGGGGCAGTTGCATTGGAAACACCCTGGTATATGTGGTATGAAAGCAATTGCTCGTACATGCATGTGGTGGCCAAAAATGGATCAGGAAATCGAGAAAGCAGTGAGAGTATGTACAGTATGCCAAAATGTTAGAAATGCCCCACCCAGTGCACCCCTGATCCCATGGAAGTGGCCAACTAGACCATTTCAACGGATCCATATTGAGTTCTGTCAGAAGGGTAATGATTACTTCCTTGTAGTAATCGATAGCCACTCAAAGTGGATTGAAGTGAAACATATGAGCTCTACAACTACTGAACGGACTATTGATGAGCTCCGTTTAATTTTTGCTACTCATGGTTTACCTGAAGAGGTGGTGTCTGACAACGGACCACAGTTTACGTCCATTGAATTTGCCGAATTCATGCGCAAAAACGGCATCAAGCACACGTTGGTTCCACCCTATCACCCTCAATCTAATGGGGCAGCGGAGAGGTCTGTGAGAGTTGTTAAGGATGCTTTAGTTAAACAAGTGCTTGAGGGTAAAAAGGGCATCTCTATGAAACACAGACTTGCTAATTTTCTATTTCGGTATCGCACAACCCCTCACAGTACAACTGGTGTGACCCCCGCTGAGTTGATGGTGAAGCGTTGCCTAAGAACAAGATTAAGTCTGATTAAGCCTAATCTGGCACAAGTTGTAGAGAATGAGCAAGAGAAACAGAAAATGTATAAGGATTTGAAATGTAAGAGGGAAAGATCCTTTGTAAGAAATGACAGGGTGCGGGTACGAAACTCGAGGGCTAATTCTAAGACTGATAAGTGGATTCCAGGCACTGTAATTAAAGTTTGTGGGCCCAGAACCTATGTAGTTAGGACAGGACACAAAACCAGATATGTGCACACTGATCACATGATAAGAGCAAATGATAATGTACCAGATGATGTCAGTGACCCAGATGTCGTGCTGCCTGAATCAAGTGGTCAGAAAATAAATGATGATAATGTGAATCCTCTCGATAGTACTTCTGAACCACATGTAGATCTGCCTGAAAACGAGGATACTGTTGTATCTCCGTTAGTTGTAAGTAGTCCACTTACAGTTTTGCGAAGATCTCAAAGGATTAGAAAACCAGTTGTTAAACTTAACCTGTAACTGTAGGTTATCACTATGTCTTGGGTATAAGTGCATCCTGAAAATCTGGGGGAAAGCAGTGTAATATATTCGTAACCGGAAGTTGTGTTAAGCTGTTGTATTACCCAAGATGCTTGGAGAATAAAGTTGTTGTGTTGAGCAAGCCTAGTCAACTTGTGTTGTTATGTCACCGAGCCATACTTTTGCTAGTATGTTTCATCGAGTAACCTTTTATTGGTGAATTTCCTTTTTATTATATGGGCCAGTAACAAAGAAATTCTGCCCATCAATACCACCATTTTCATCGAGTATTCTTAAATAACTATTGTACAATTTGTAGTTTTGGATAAGTATGTAAGCCTTCCTTGCTAATGTCGTCTTCACTAAACATTACTTGCATCATACCCGCCATATTTAGATTCTCATTAGTTAAGACCATCATTACCGTCTGTATGTAATATTACACTTGAACGAACAGCAACTTAAATACATATCTTCCCAGGAAAATATAATTCAAAACTTTCAAAATAAATCGGTGAGCTTTCACAAAATCAGATATACAGTGTCATTGTTACCGTTTTCGGCCCTATGTGCCACGAGGCAACAAGCGGACAGTTAGTTAGTAGTTTCATTGTTACTGGTTATGATATATTTCATCTTAACTTTATATTACAGCAGGCACCTCCTCCTCCTTCTGACTCTTTCCAAACTCATTCTCAGCCAGTGACTTCCCAACAGCCGATCCCGACGACTGGTAAGTGTCGCGACTGATTTCATACGTTGTTTGAGTCCTCTTTAAACGTTTTTGTGCAAACCGAGAAAATTTCAACCAAAGTAAGACTTTCGAATCAACGTAAATCAAGAAACGTGAACATAACGACGGCCCCTACTAAATTCACAGTACTTTTTGCGCGATTTAGGACTACGTGGAAAAGTTGAAATTAACACAGGCTAAGACGCATTTTTAGCGATAATTGCGCATCAATCCCCAACAAAAATGCTAATGCCATGAGCTGTTTTAAACTGCTTTAACATTACTTTTGGGCTCCTGTACATCTATTTTCCTGTTAACTCTCTAGTAAGTCAAATACTTGCAAACCTCAAAATTTGATAGCAGTATAATTTTCTGCAAACAGGGGTAGGTCTTTCAGTTGTTAGCTGTTAGTGGTTAGTGATGTTTTGCTGTTGTGGTGTTTTGCTCCTGGTTTTAGTCAGTGCGTTCATTATAATTAAACTTGATTTGGCCATTGTTTCGACCCTTGCGCGCATTCTTAAGGTTTTTCCCCAGTATTGCATTGAGCATCCCTACTGCGCATAATTTCACGCGTGATTAGCGCGCGTGCATTAAAAAATGGCGGCTTTTTTTTTACAGCTGGACCTCGCCATAGAGATAAATCGTCATTTTCTCGCAAACGAGTATGGTGACCTATCATTTTTCTCTTTTGTTTTGAACTGAACGATAAATTTCTCAGTATAAAATAAATATGGACCAGTTCTCAATGTAAAACAAAAAGCAATCGTCGGAAACGTGAATTTAGCAAGCAATCATAACTACAATCATGGTGCTATTATAAGGATTTATATGGGTATAAACAAGGTGCTTTTGCTCCTAAACGAACATGGGGACCTCTCATTTTTATTTCAAAATTTAAGTTCCTATAATATAAACAATCGATAGGCAAAGTTTCACAAAAATCTCAGTGCTGGTTCTATTTCAGCGAAATGATCTTAAAGAATAGTGGCAATCCATTCATGCGTCTTCTGGTGCGCGCATGACTTTTGCTCACTTCTTCGTTCTTCTTCAAATACAGTCAATCTACCACGCGTTTACGTTGAAGTAAAATCCCCATTCAAGTCCCGGGACCCATACGCGTGGCACTCACTTCCCGATTCGTAATGAAGAACACAACGAACAGACCGCAGTTAGGGGCTCGAACCCAGACCAGTCCATGACAGTAAGGGCACCTCACCTGCCATTAATCATGACTTGAATGCGATATCTCATTGTTCAAAGCGTTTCATACAAGGATGGCTCGGTTGGTTCCACACATTTTCTTAACGATGCCAGCATTTAACTTGGAGTAAAACAAAGTTGTAATTTTCAGCTTTTAGTATGTAGCCACGTTGAAATAATTTGGGCATGCCGGGACAGACTCGCGATAACGAGGTCAATTGGATTGGCCTGACGTATCTATTAATCTGTTTCATTCTAGATTCATTTTCCTGTGCAAGCGCCGGTGAAGGTTTCCACCCAGACCCCAGTGATTGCTCAAAGTTCATCCGGTGCTATCGCGGTCAAGAATATAGACCAAGCTGTCGCAAGTATCTTTTGTTTAACCTGAAGCGTAAAATATGTGATTGCGAATAAAATGAACATCAGATAACAACATGCTTGACGAGAATAATTGTTAAAAAAAAGTAGATTTGTGTTTAACAAAATGAAGAACGCATAGTTTTATGCTCAATGTACTCACCCTGTTTTCCCATTTTCTGGGCTATCGTACTCCAGTCCTTTCCCACTGCTTTTAACTTTTGATGCACTGACCTTCTCCAGTTTTGTTTTGGGCGCGCACTTTTCCTTTTATCCTGGGGATTCCAGGAAAGGGATAAGCGATAGGCGATATCTAATCTGCATTGTTCTTATGGATACCCTGGGTACCAGAGGTTTCTTCTCGCGCGCGGCGGACTGAAATACTTTAAAACCTCTGGCACGCAGGGTATCTTCTGGACTACTTCTTTCAAAATGGAGCATATGCCTTTGGTCCTAACTAATTTAAAGTACAGCTGTAATGTCTTGAAATCAGACTTCTTCTACAGTTGTTCTGTTTTGTTCAGCTGTTAAAATGTTCGAGCTCGAGAATTTATACTTGAGCCCGGTATTTTTAGCTCCAAATTGCGAATATCAGCGAAAGATATCTCCTTGGAGAACTCTTGAATACGTATCGGAAGCTCGACATCAAATATTTCGCTCCATGTTACTTACTTAACTGCCCTTGACACAAACCTGTCGTCAGAATACCTCAAGTACAAATTAGCCTTAAGGAGAAGGTCAATATTAAAAAAAACGCATATTCTTTCTCAACGCAAATAAGAATCTCGCACTAAATTTTGCTACTCGTCGAGGGTTCAGACTCTCAAGTACCTAAAATTTGACATCGTTGCCGCTATTTTGAACAGTACTCAGCAGCCAAGCCACGTTTTCGTGACGTCATTCCGTCCAAGCGATTTTGTCGAAATGGCTTCCGACAAGACCTTTAACTACCACTCAAGATTATGGCTGTTCTTGAGCCGTATGATTTCGAGCTAGACGTGCCCCAAACCCCGAACATGATAGCAGAGAAGATAGTAAAGTGGATAATCAGTTGAAAAACAAAAAAAAACATTTTGCTGACCTTGTGAAGGATGCTAAGTCAGTTGAAGGTTTTCCTGCTTCCCGCCAGTTTTGATTTGGAAAGAGGCTGAAAGTTCGGTGAGTGGAAAAACCCAATGTTTATTTGCTATAGGTGGAGACAGCCTACAAACAGCGAAGACGGAATTACAAGTGAATATATGAAAGACAATACAATCTTCGGGTATATTGCGAACTCACAAAGTGACCAGCTTCCAGTTGGCATGATCGCTCAGTTGGTAGAGCACTGCACCGGTATCGCAAGGTGGCTGAACACAGTTTTTGATACCTGTGTTTCATTCACCTTTTTCTCTAAAAGCCTTGATCTCTCGGTCGCCGAAAATGGCAGCAAGCAAGTTAACAACACAAACTTTGATTTTTTTATGGTTAGGCTGACGTATGTGCCGTTGCCATGGCAACACGAATAAAAATAAACAGGCCTTTAAAATCGGTTTTGTTTATTTGTAGAAAATCTAGCCATTAGATTTTCTTTATAATTTGCATGCAACAAGCTTGTAACGATTCTCACAAGTTAACACCATTTTTGCTAATAATTTAACAGAGAGATCTTTAATTATCCCTTGTTGAAGGTTTACTGGAATATCTAGAGTTTCCTATGTTAAAGTTCAATTATTTTCAATATTCCAGTTACTTATTTCCTAAAGTATTTTCGTGCCAAATTTCGTGAAATTCTAATGAGTGGTTCTCGAGAAATAGGCGTATTTCCGAGAGTGCAAATTTTCATTCAATCGCAATTCTTTGACTTACTACGCATGCGCTGCATTTAACTGGGTTCTTTCGGTAACAAAGAAAAAGCTGAGAATTGCTGAGTTCTTTCCATCTTTACCTTTTCTAACATATATGTGTGATAAAAGACTAAAGCCATCAATACACTGCGTTCAATTATAGAGACAAATAGCACAGATAGTGCGAGTGTTGAGTAAATAAATTGATCGCTCTATTGACGGCATGTTTGTCTTTTGCAATCCTTGTGCTCGCGCTGAGTTGCATCAGCAAAAGCGCGCGCGAAAACTGTGTTCGGCCACCTTAAGCTGAGTGTATAACTGGGATGATCAGTCATGTCTTCATGAAGATGGAATAATAGGGAACATCTTTCTAAACTTTCTTATGCATGGTGAAATGGGTGCTTCATAACATTTGTCTCTACTTTCATGTAGCGGCTAAGGTTCGTATTACCTTTTATAATTAAGTTTCCATATAACGCGAGCTGTGATTGGCTGAAACAGCATGCTTTATGAGAGAACAAATGCACGGTAAGCTGAATTTTAAATTTTTCCTTCGATATTTTGACAAATGTGACCCAGATTAACCGTTCCCAGTGACTCAGACAAACGCAATGGAAACAAGCTGTTTGTCTGCGGTAAAGAAAGATGCCTGAAGGCCATTGTTTACTGCAGAACGAGAATTGTTAAAACTGTACCCAAATAACAAGTTTTGCTAGAGTCCGACAAAACGGTACGCTTAATCACATAGCGAAATAAGCAAGTTCTCAACTTAGCGAATGCTTCGATAAGACATTACATTTGTTACGAAGGCAGAAATTATACTTTAGAAGTAAAACAACAGAAAACACCACTTGAGCTGTCTCTGTTTATGATGAGAAGCTTTATTTTTGTAAACATGCTCAAACAACCCTTACATGGAGTGAAGTAACTTTCGTTCGCTAAATAGCGATCTCTGGTAGCCTCAGCGAAGTGAAACTCGACAATTACACCGCTCACCCGACGAGTGATCAGTTGAAGACTTGTTGTGATATTCTCTCCTGTACTCGGAGTGTACTGCGAGCAGTTCAGTCTTTCCAACTTTGACGCTAATTCGGGCAATCTTGCCGCAAGCTTAAGTAACTGTAGTCCTTTCATATACAGCTCGCATTTCGCATTTTCATCCACAAGCTTTGAGCTCTTTGTTTCGTAATTTCCAATGGAAAGGTGAACTTTTTCACGAGCCACAATGCGGTCGGATTCCTCTGGACTAGAAACTTTTTAATCATTATTTTCAAATTAAACTAAAAAGCGAACTTTGAAGCGATCGCACTTCTCTCGAAAGCCACTCGAAACCGAAAGTTTGGCTGAAGTCCAGTTTCCGATTGACAGCTGTTGTCTTGTTAGCCAATCAAATTATTTGAATAATTCTAACAAGGATTGTGATTGGCTTATTTTTATCAGAGAACAGATGCACGCTGACAGCACTATTCCTAGTTTAGAAAATAACGTTTGCTTGAAAGTATTGGCTGAATGTGTGGGGAAATTAATGGGTCTTCGTCATAAAACAAATAGAGAAGCCTCGACTGAGCTGTGTCTGTTGTAAAGCACTCAGGAAGCGGTATAGCACTCACGAATAAGAGAGAAAACAATCGACTACGTCTCGTGTTTTCCCCTACACTTCTTCCGTTCTCTACCGCTTCCTGCGGGCTTTACAACAGAACAGAATACAGTCAAGGCTTCTTTATTCGTTAACTGCTATGTTTAAGATTGTAATTAGCATACTTAAAATATTTATAAATTTTCAAAACTTAAAATATTTATAAATTTTAAAATTTTCGGTAAGTGAGTTTCTCTCTCTGTTATTGTTTCGTCTATATGTTTGTTTGTTTTTGTCCGCCGACATAAATATTGTCCTCTTTTTAAAGGGGCCTTCAGATGGCGCCATTTGCATGCAAACAAATTCGCTAAAGAATTGTCTTTAATAAACGTATGTCTCGTCACTAAAACATAGGACACGTTATGTCAAGCAAGGATTGTTAAAGTGATAATCAACAAAACGCGTGCGGCAGGCAGGTGGATGCATTCTGTAAAATTCAAGTCAAACAGAGAGTCAATATGGACCTAGATTGAAGATATTTTTTTTAAATGTTAAACAAAAGAATTCTCTCTTTAACCGACCAATAGCTCTCTTGTTGGCATATTAATAACAATGGTGACATCACTGAAATCGTTGCTATTAAATTGCGTTTTAGTGAGTTGCCAAAGTCAACACTGGACAAATATATAAAGAGCTAATTCGTAGCAAATCCATTTTTTCGTCCATTACTCACAATTACCGTGTCAGCTGTGTTCATTTCCAAAAAGAGAAAAACATCGTAGGATATCACACGTATTCTTTGCACGGTGCTTGATAATGTTCAAGGGCTTCGTTTATCTTGGTTTACTTCTACAATTTTCAAAAGAACCAAATATACTGGCATTTCAACCGATCACGGAACCCAACCATGTTTTGGTCGACCATGTTTTTCAACAGTTATTCGGCAGAGACTGGTTCAACTGTATTCAGGCCTGTCATGATGAACCAAGATGCATCTCGTACAACTACGAGAGATCAGCAGGCACCAATGGTCTGTGTGAACTGAATGACTGTGGAGTTGAAAGCTTGTGCGACAGACACAGCTTCCTTATATACTCGAAGGGTTTTGTTTTTCAGCAGATAAGGGAAAGCAAGGTACCTGAGCTGTGTTAATCCGTTACAGCTGTATAGTTAAGTAAAATTGCTAGTAGTTATAATTTTTTCTTGATAAAAGATTAAAATAACCTCTCCTTAAAAATTCGTATTTCGTAGATTCAAGTTATATCTTAAGGTACTGTATGTTTTATCCAACTTATTATTCAACTCCAATTTCACGTATTTCCCGTGTGACAAATTGGAGTTGTAAATATGAAATATTAAACGAGGAATTCTGTTATAAAACGGAGGACTCAATGAGATGCAACTGATACCTGACAACTGGTGAAAATTTTGCAACTGTCAACTGGGAAATGACGTGATGCGAAAAATGCCAATTTTTTACTCTTGAAGTCATATAACGTCGTGAAATCTAATGCCCTGCAAACTGAAATTCTCAAAACCATGACTTGTTAAAATTATGTTTTTACAATATATTCTGAGTAAAAAACGAAACACACTTTATCGGTAACTGGAGTGAATACACCTGTGTTGATTGTTCGTTGTTAAGGCTTTGATGGATGATTGACGAATGGGCATTTGGGTGGCCACGCTGGTTCAAGAAAATACCATGAACATTGTGGCATACATATGTCGCGCTTATTGTTCGTAGAAATTAAAAGCAAAAAGTGAAGCCTAGAAGCCGAATGGCTCATAGCTGCAGGAGCTTATCCCGGTTTCTGTGGCATGAAGCGGCTAGGAGTATTTTTACTGCCCCTGGACGAGATGGTAGTTCATCGCAGGTCATTCTCCCGCAATTTGTTAGGTTTCCCCAACAAATTGCCGGTACCCATTTATAGTCCTGGGTGGAGAGGGGCACTGTGAGAGTTACGTGTCTTGCCCAAGAACACAACACAGTGTCCCCGGCTAGGGCTCGAACCTGGACCGCTCGCTCCGGGAACGAGCGCACTAACCATGAGGCCACCGCGCCTTCCGTAGAAATAAGGGCTATTTATTACCGAGTACTCTGAGAAAAATTGTGCGGATGCCTGATAATTGAAAATTTACAAGTATGAGAACTTTACCCTCACTCGATCTCGTGGCATTCGAGCTTAACTTCCGTTTCATTGTACAATGCTGGCCTTAAAATTGTTTGATCTTATCAATATTGCTGGGTATCAGATGTAGTACTGAAAACAATTTTTTTTTTTTCACTACGCTCGATGTTATATAGATAAATTGTTTATTAAAAAATACACACCTAACAGTCATGCGACTGAGTTACGTATAGAATTTAGATGCTAATAGTGGATTACAATAAAAAATAATACAAATGAATTATATCAAGACTAATATACAAACTGATTCAACTGTATAGGACAAGACGATCTGTACTTTGGCTGAAAAAATATCGTCTACGAAGCAGTTATCAGGTAAAAGTTTTCTCAATTCACTCTAATGCCTATTTATGCTCCCATAACAATCTCATCCGGTTGATCCGCGGCTCATAATTCAGTTTAATTCAGTCGTAATATAAGAGGTTGTATAATATATAACTACTATAAGCGGTATTATAACCTAAAGGGCAGGACAAACATTCCCGCCAGTACCATACAGAGTAGGTCAACTCCCCCCTCCGACACTCGGGATCTACAAAATTGTAGATACTCTTCATTTGGTGATAAGGTAGACTCTCAACCAACGCAAGATGAGTATCAAATAAACTGAAACTGTTTACTGTTCGTTTGCCCTCAAATTTGGACAGTGGTTAGTTAAACATATCAACAACAACAAGGTGTCGAATTTCTTGTTTCGAAGTATTTTTTCTCGGAGAGCGATTTTTGTACGATCACTCCACACATTTTTTTTAATCCTATTTCGAAAATGTTATGTAGCTTTTCCCTGAAATTGAATATGGCAAAATATGGCGCGCCATGTGTAGCAAAATTACTTTTCCACATATTACGACATATTACCAGGAGCCATAATCGGGGACGGAGACCGTAAGTCTCAGGATTCGCGCGCACCTATGATATGGGACAATTTTTCTATTTTTAGAACAAATTGCGCTATCCTGACGTCATATATCCGCGCGGATTCACGCACATGTCGGGGGCTCTCGCGTGGATGTTGTCACGTTGCGTGATCAAATGGTGAGAGTTAGAGAATACGAACCAGGGCGCTCATATGTAGTTTTATGCTCTGAGCTAACGGAAAAGGTGGGTTTTTCAGGGTCGAAAACAAGACTTCAATCTCGCGCTGGGAATGAATAATAAGATCTGCTCACGCTAGCTGTATGCTTACGCGTATGTTTTTGCGTTTGTTCTGACTTAAGAATATAGCAAGAAAACTCTCTACTCTGGTATCGAGTTAATTTGTGAGTTTCTCAGACAATGGTTCATCATAACAAAAACCTGTTTTGATGGTTTCTTATTGTTTCTGCTTGTTTGGTGAGTTTGCAAAAGTTATTGAAAGGAAAGTCTGACGCGTACAATTAGCTAGATAGATAGATAATCTTTATTTATCCACGGTACAAAATTCGTCAGCTTTAAAATACCTATAAAAATACCTAATACTGATATAATGAGAAATATTTAAATAAAAAGCTGCTCATTTGCATAGTGCAGCTCGTGCACTTTCAAGTCCGAGTCGGTGTTTTCAATTGTCAACAAATCTTGACAAAGATTTCTTTTGTTATCTTTTGTGCTGAGATGCTGTAACAAATTTCACGAACGCAAAAAAGGCTACTAACATCATATGTGTTTCTTCAACATAAGCGTAGTGAAGTTTTACACTACGAAAATGAAAATAGACAAGGAGTTTTGGTAACTCGATCAACAAAATCGAAATCAAACATGACACGAGCGCGGGACAAAGAAAAATTCTGAGTCCCCGACAGGAATTGAACCCATGACCTCCCGAATACCGGGCGGGCGCTCTATCCACTGAGCTACGAGAACTCATGGAGAGCAGGTTCATTTAACTGAGTTCATATATGATAGGTGTCCTGCATACTGCTAGGATCAACGCTATCGAATTCATCGCTCGTGTCATGTTGATTAATTCACCTTCACATTTCATTACCGAGCTTAAAATTCACCATCTTTATTAACTTATCACTACTCACGATGAATTCGATAGCGTTGATCCTAGCAGTATGCAGGACACCTATCATATATGAACTCAGTTAAATGACCTTGCTCTCCATGAGCTCTCGTAGCTCAGTGGATAGAGCGCCCGCCCGGTGTTCGGGAGGTCATGGGTTCGATTCCTGTCGGGGACTCAGAATTTTTCTTTGTCCCACGCTCGTGTCATGTTGATTAATTCACCTTCACATTTCATTACCGAGCTTAAAATTCACCATCTTTATTAACTTATCAAAATCGAAATCGTTATTCCAAGTTGATTAAAGAAAGCGTCATCGTAACTTTGCTGATTGTTTCTGCTTTATTCACATATTTTCAGCTTAGCTTTTAATATGTTCTCAAACATTTATCAATCTCAAACATATTTAAAAACTATAGAGTTATTGTTTGAGTTCGATGTACGCTTTCACACGAAAGTGTGGCGGAAGTACAATTTGTCATGTTTACTGACTGTACAAAACACGCATCGGCGGGTGCTCTCATTCATCGACAAACAGAGAATTTACTGGATTTTTACACGAATAAAACTGAGCAGTATCTACGGACGTAAAGTTATTGGGCCTTGATGAAACATCAAGCGTTGCTGACAATTCAAGCGAAACTCAAACTAGCAATTATTTTGTTTTACTTTTCGGTCGCGATAGACTGACAAATTCCTCGGAAGCGTGTGGCAAGAGGAGCTAGGAAACTATGAAATCCTGAAGCTCTGCTATATCTAAATATATCCAGCTAGGTTTTTGCTGTGTAATGGAAAAGCTGTTAACCTTCAACATATGTGAAATTTAAAGTGGAGTAATGTACAGCTCATGTAAAAGAAGCATCCGTCGGAACACAACTTGGTCAGCGATATATATAAGCTTACAGCGGAACATACCTAAATTCGACACTGTCTTACTTCACTCAGACTGGAGCAGCTTACGACGAAAATACTTAAGCAAAATTCCAACAGACGTAAACGCGTTGAGTTGTGGGCCAAAAACATGAAAAATTTCGGGAATTTCGGACGCCATTTCCCCCGCGCGACATCCGCAAAAATCCTCGCAGCATGTACGCGCGTGTGCCGCAGGCGATGGCGCAATTTGTTCTAAAAATAGAATTATTGTCCCATATCATGGGGACAACCCCAATACTAGAAATGGCGCGCGCTTACGGTCTCCGTCCCCGATTATGGCTCCTGATATTACCAAAATTCGCTTTGACTTGTAGCCTTCAAAATTCACGTGGTTAATTCGGTCATGAAATATTCAACAATTCATTTTATGTCAGAATTCTTGGTATAGTTTGATAGTCATCTCTAAAAATCCTAAAAGCTTTAATTTGATATAGGGGTTTCATGATATCTAATTAAGCGGTACCGTAAAATCCCACATTAAAGCCCTGGGTTTATATAACTTCATAAGGGGTTTTGGGTGGGCTTATAAGCGGGGGGAGGGGGGCTTCTATCCGGGGGGAAAATATAAGCGAAATAGAAGAATGTTTCGGAACGACGATATAAAACATATCTGAGAATTAAAGCTAACATACGATTACATTTAGAGCTATTAGATTTGTATTTATAAAACGCAATAGGAACCCGCTTATACATAAGATGGGCTCATAGCCGGGGGGGCTTATATCCGGAATAATATCTTTGTTAGCAAATAGAAGGGCTTATATCCGGGAGGGCTTATAATCAGGGAGCTTTAACGTGGAATTTTACGGTATACGAACAATTTTAGTATTTACTGATTTTAAATTTGTTGGAATTGCTTAGCAGGAAATACCCAAGAACCAGTTCAAGGCAGTAGGTCACATTATGGGACCTGGGGCGAGTGCTCTGCGACTTGTGGAGGAGGTATCAGGATGAGGACTCGTACTTGTTCCACGGCATCCTGTGAAGGAAACACGGAAGAGACTGGAGAATGCAATGTTCATTCTTGTGACGGTAGGGTTCCCGTGAAAACTGAGTTTACCATAAACGTGAGAACAAGGTGTTGTGATAGACAATTGAATAAGTGTGTTAACGAAAAAGGAAAAATTCAGTAAAGGTTGATCTTAACTTAACCTTCTGTAAGTTTTGCGTAATTCAGGAATATATGCAAGTGGGTGCAAACGACAAAAAAACAGACTTCTACAGATTTCGTCTGTTGCGTAAAACATCGGAGAGTCTCCTAACAATTTTAAATCGTAGCAAACAGCCGCTAATGTGGTGTAAACTCAAAGTAATACGAACAGAATTATCGCTTAATTTCCGTTTACAATGACTAATTAATGGAAGTCAGAAGTTTTCCTTTCAAATATCATCACTTTATACTGATTCAAGTGTAACCTGCGATCAGGCGTTCTTTTCAGTTCGTCGAACGGGCTTCGTCAAAAAAAAGAACGCTTGGTAGCCGATAAGTTCGAGCGGAACTTTCTTTTCAAAAGAACCATTGTTAACTGGCGTTTAAGATTTGTTGCAATTTATGCGGCCCTACATGGTTTTGGTTGGTTAATACAAAGTTTTAAAGAATGATTATCAGTAATACGAAAAACAGTGTACCTTCCAATGGCGCGGCCGGTTAAATATTATGTTTACTTCCCACAGGACCCAGTGCCCCTCCTAACTCTCTTAGAGCAGTTAACAGAACTATGCACAGCATCGGTGTCAAGTGGGATGAAGTGCCACAGGACCATCGAAATGGCGGTATCACGAGTTATACCATCAGTTACCATTCCGACACGTCTTCAGAACCACACCAAAAAATGGTTTTACATGCTCCCACACGTTTTGCAAACCTCATTCATCTTTCAAAGAATACAAGCTACACCATTACAGTTCTGGCCTCTAACAACGAGGGACCTGGACCTGCCAGTGATCCTATTGTTGTAGCGACAAGTGATGGAAGTAAGTATTCCTCCTGTTTTGTAATTTTAAAAGTATATCCGAGAAGAAAAGTAGCACAGCTGAAATAATTGACGGGATTACAAGAAATACGCACCTTGAGAAAGGTGATTTTGTTTTCCGGGTGCAACAAGTCTTAATGATTGCGCTGAAACTGACTGGCCAATACACTTGTTAAAAACCGACCGTTTGAAAGACCAAGTTGAGAGGAATTATACAAGGCGTTCTAATACAACGTTTGGATCGTCAAAGAAAGCCTGACTTCCTTATATCCGTTACGTTTATCCGTATGCCTAGAATCGCGAGTTCCTTATGTAATTTTACAATAACTGTGCAATTCTCGCGCGCTGATTTGCTCATTTTTATCATCAATAAGAGTATATTTCAGAATAAAAACTAGCGATAAAAAACGACGTTTCGATCTCTCTGAGATCATTTTCAAGTTGTAGAAAACGCGAATGAAATATGCATAGATAAGTACAAATTAGGGCGTGAGAATGTCCAACGATAAAATATGTAAATACAAGCGCTAAAATGTAAGTGTTAAAATAACAATAACTTAGAGTGATGGATGAGGAAGAAAGTCTGCATACGAGCCAAGTGGCCCACCAGGCCGGAGCTTATCCCGGTTTCTGTGGCATGAGCGACTGGGAGTATTTCTACTCCCCCCTGGATGGGATGCTAGTCCATCGCAGGGTTACCCCCAGCATTAAATTCGCCGGTACCCATTTATACACCTGGGTGGAGAGAGGCACTGTGAGAGTAAAGTGTCTTGCCCAAGAACACAACACAATGTCCCCGGCCAGGGCTCGAACCCGGACCGCTCGATCCGGAAACGAACGCACTAACCATGAAGTCACTGCGCCTTCCAGTAGAATGATGGATTAAGGTACGGTAAATCGATTCGCCCGAAACCGGGGATTTTAGCGTGGCAGCTTCCATAAGGAGTCTTTAACCAGCTACAACTTACACGCTGAACTTTTGTATCTTTGTATCTTTTCTAGGTGCCTTCCAGTGTCCCTTGGGAAATGGTGATTTCTGGCTCGACCCGAACAGTTGTTTTCGTTACTATCGGTGTAACAATAGCCAATCTGTTGTTCATGGAAACTGCCCCGCAGGCACAGAATTTAAACATTCAGTGCTCGGCGGTCGTTGTGGTTATCTTACAAAACCCTACTGCCATTTAAAGTAATAATAATAATAATAATAACAATAATAATATTAGTAATAATAATATTAGTAATAATAATAGTAATAATAATTATATTTAACGAGGGAACCCACCTAGCCACGGCGGTTTTCAGGGGGCCCTAAAAAAAATATAATTAATTAATTACTTAATTTAAAAACAGCCTAATCATTAAAATAGCTAACTAAATGTACAGAAAATGTACAAGTTTAAAATTCATTAAAATTAGTTAAAATCCAAAAAGTTTACAGTTTTGCTTTAAACATAGATTTAAAAAAAATTATAGTCTTTCGTCTCTTTTCTCCTTTGACACACGGCCGTTATGAAACCTGAGAATTTCTCCCCCTATGAGAGTTAATGGTTAACGACGTTACTCGAAACTTGAGACGTAATCGGAGCGTCATAATGAATGAGTTGCCAGCAATCGGATACCCGTGTTTGCGCAAAGAATTCTGGGATCGTCAGGGGACAAACATTGCAAGTCGCTAGAAGAAAATGTATGGCGAAAGTTGTTTCGACGCCCAAAAACATGGTTTTGGGGAGAGATCAACGCTTTTTCGCCGTTGTTTTATCGCGAATGGATTTTGGCAATTTTTGATACGTAGAAAATGTAATTTTTTGTTTGAACAACCGTGAAATAAGTGATAAAATTTACCGATAAACTCCATTTTGCTTGAGTGAGGTTGATTCTGAAATACATTGAAGAGGATATTGAAAATTTCAATACACGCCTGATCTCGAGAGGCTACCCAGAACAAATGGTGGAAAAGACCCTCCGAGAAGTTAAATACAAAGACAGAAAAGAAGCTCTAAAACAGGAATCGACAATTGCAGAAGGAGCTATTACCTTTTGCGTCGCGGCAGGTATATTTTGCAGGTGGCAGGTTGCAGGTTGCAGGTTGAAATTTAATTATAACTGGAAAACCGCTGCACTAAAAATAATTAAGAACCTATATACTCGTCAGGGGTTCTTACATAAAGTAGTTCGCCTCTTTCAGATAGTGAAAACACGATCGATCCGCGCTCCATCCGATTCACTATAAGTACTTATCGATCGACACGCTTAGACCAGTGAAAACTCTTCAAAGCCATCTGGATGGCCGCTCCACAGATGTTTCCATCGATTCCAGATTTGGCTCGGGTCTTCCCTCAACAACAGAAGATTGCCATCACAAATGAAGCAAATAAAGCAATAAATAAAGAAATGAAATAATATAAGATTTTAACCGACGGAATATACGAGAACAAGCCCAGTGTGCTTTCATTTTGGTACTCACAGGAAAGAAACCAAATTCAGCAGATATTTCAGTTGATATTTCAGATGTTTTTTTAAAAACAATAATTCATTGCAGGCTTAAAATCATAGGAATATACCTTCCTCCCATCGCTTCGATCAGCCGGTTTGGCACTTAAGTGGAAGCCTCCTTACTGAGCGATTGTAAACAGCGTCATCTAACAGTCGCAATAAGTCTGCTACCGGTAGGTTTCTTTTAAGTGCCAGCGGTTTTCCAGTCATAATTTTAAAATTTTAACCTGCAACCTGCAACCTGCAACCTGCAAAATATACCTGCCGTTTGTGTCGGGCAATTTCACTCAACCGTCAATACCAAACTTTGGAAAGCATAATTACGCACAAATGGCACTTTTAAAGACAAATGCTCAGCGATATATTCAAGGAGCCACCCCAGATCTGTTATAGAAAAGGAAAATCACTGAAATACGTGCTTGTAAAAGCAAAACAAAGTCTTTGAGCAACACAGTAGCCACACAGCATGAGTCGCGCGGACTCATTTGTCATTAAATCAACCCCAGACAGTACAATGATCTCCACCGGGCTTATTTCCAGTATTATTTGTATGACTGAGCTTTCAAGTACGCCAAAAGTAGCCTGTACACAACTTAAAAGGCTTTACTGGGTTATTTCCTCTCGATTTATACCTAATTGATTTTGTAATATTTTCAGACCATTACGCGATGTAAATTTCACAATAAACCTCACGCAAGCAACGGTGTTTATCGGTAGATTTTGTCGCATATTTCACGGTTATTCAAACAAAAACTTACATACTCCACATATCAACATTACCCAAATCCATTCGCGATAAAAACGACGGTTAAAAAGCGTTGATCTCTCTCAAAAATCGTTTTCTTGTACCTCGAAACAACTTTTCGCCACACATTTCCTTCTAGCGACTAGCAATGTTTGCCCCCTGACGATCTCAGAGTTCTTCGCGCAATCACGGGTATCCGATTATTGGCAACTCATTCATTACAAAGCGGCAGACGAGATAATATGCGGAAATGGAAACCGCCTTCGCTTCATTCAAATCCCTTCTAAACGACTCAAAAAGTAAACAACAGTTCATTTATCTTTACTGCTCATAAAGCGCTCAGGTCCCCTGTGGTGAATATATGAAAGTAGAGTGTATTACGAACTCACAAAGTGACCAGCTCCCAGTTGGCTTGATAGCTCGATTGGTAGAGCACTGCACCCGTATCACTGCAGGGGTCATGGGTTGGAATCCCGTTCAGGCCTGAATTTTTTTCAGGCTTTAATTTCACAACTGCTTAAAGGAGAAGGTCACTCCAAAAAGCTTACTTTTTTGTCTTTCTTCGCCTATAGCAAGTAAACATTCAGCTTTTCCACTCACCGAAGTTTCAGCCTCTGAAGTGTCCGCTATATATCCTGAAAAAATTTGTCCCGAAAGAAGCAACTTCGGAGGCCACCATTTTAAAACTCTCTAGGCGGCCAGGCTGCGTTTATGTGACGTCATTCCGTCCGACTCGAAATTGGCGGGAAGGAGAAAAACCTGCAACTGATTTGGCATCCTTCACAAGGTCAGCAAAATCTATTTTTTCCGAACGATTATCTATATCACTATCTTGCTATCATTTCAGAGTTTGGAGCATTTCTTGCTCAAAATAATATAGCTCAAAAGCAGCCATAACCCAGAGTGGTAGTTTAAAGGCTTGCCGGAAGCCATTTGGATAAAATCTCTCGGAGGTAGACCTTCCTTGCTGACGTCGTCTTCACATCACTGTTTACTGAACATTACTTACATTTGTCATGTTAGTTTCGCAGTAGTTAAGACCTTTATTATCGTCTGTATATAATATTACACTTGAACGTACTTGAACGTACTGCAACTTTGCAGCAAAAAAGCAATTCAGAAATTTCAAAATTAGCCGGTGAACTTTCATAAAATAAGATTTCCAGTTCACTGTTTTGGTTATATCTCCGGTTTGCATAACGGCAGGTACCTCCTCCTCCTCCTCTTCCCGATGCTTTCCAGGCTCCTTCTCAACCATGCAGCAACTTCTCATCAGCCGACCCCAACGACCGGTAAGTGCCGCGATTTATTTGATGATGCAAATCTTTTTTTTCTACAATTTAGGACTATGTGGGAAAAAGTTAAAATCAACAAAGGTTAAGACGTATTTTTAAGCGATAATAATGCATCAATTCCTAACCAAATTACTAATGCCATGAGCAGTTTTCAACTTCTTTAACAGTACTTTTAGCCTCCTTTGCATCAATTTTCCTATCAACTCCCCAGTTAGTCAAATATACTCTGAATATTAGATAGCGGTATCATTTTCTTCAAACAGGGGTCGGTCTTTCAGTTGTTAGCTGTTCGTGGTCAGTGATGCGTTGCTGTTAAGGTGTTTTGCTCCTGGTTTTAGTATGCGTTCATCTAACTTGATTTGTCCATTAAAAGACAATTTTCTGTTCAGGGCCACGCACTTGGTGGAGTAGTTGATTTTGTCAGTTTCGACCCTGACGAACCCCCCCCCCCCCCTTCCCCCTCGTCCCCATCTTTTTTTTTTTTTTTTTTTTTTTTTTTTTTAGTTTCCTTTTATCTTGGGGATTCCAGAAGAGCGATAAGCGATAAGTGATAAGAGATATCTAATCTGTGTTGTTCTTCTGGAAAAAATGGACAAAATGGACAAAATGGAGAACAAGGCCCCGGTCCAAGCTACTTCAAAGTACACCTGTAATGTCTTGAAATCAGACTTCTTCTATAGTTGCCTCTGTTGTTGTTCACTTGCTAAAAATTAATGTTCGTGCCCGAGAATTCATATTTGAGCCCGGTGTTGTGAGCTCCAAATTGAGAATATCAGCGAAAGATATCTCCTTAAAGAAACCGTCAATACGTGTCGGAAGCACGATATCAATGAAGATGGAATTATAGGAATCATTTTGCTAAGCTTTCTTATGTATGGTGAAATGGTTGCTTCAAAACAATTGTCTCTACTTTCATGTAGCCCTAAGATTCGTATTACCTTCTGCTAAGGGGAAGATTGTAAACAAGCGTACGTTAAAAATTTCTAACTTTCAAGCAAACTCCACTGTTTCGGTAAGTGATTTTATCGTCTATATTTTTCTTTGCTTTTGTCCATCGACGTTAATATACTACCTGCATTTTAGCAGTACTGAACTATGCCAGTTCATGTCTTAATTTAAAAAGAGGCCTTCAAGCAGCGTCCGTTTGCTTGCGAATAAATTCACTAAATAATTTTCTTATGTAAATGTATTTTTCCTCACTAAAAAGTAGGACTAGTTGTGTCAAGCAAGGATTGTTAAAGTGATTATCACCAAAGCAGAAGGCAGGTGGATGCATTCTCCAAAATAAAAGTCAAACAGAGTCAGCGCCGACCTATTAACTTGTCTTATTAGGTTGCTTAAGTCAACACTGGACTAATATATAAAGAGCAAATTCGTAGCAAATCCATCTTCTCATCCATCACTCAGAATTGTCGGTCGTATCAGTTGTGTTCATTTCCAAAAAAAGAAAAACATTGTACGATATTGCAAGTATTCCTTGCACGTGCTTGAAAATGTTTAAGAAATTCATTTATCTTGGTTTACTCCTACAATTTTTAAAACAACCAAATATACTGGCATTTCAACCGATCTCGGAAAACAATCATGTCTTGGTCGGCCATGTTTTTCAACAGTTATTTGCCAGTGACTGGTTCAACTGTATTCAGGCCTGTCATGATGAACCAAGATGCATCTCCTACAACTACAACAGATCAGCAAGCGCCAACGGTCTGTGTGAATTGAATGACTGTGAAGTTTGCGACAGACACAGCTCTCTTATTTACGCGAAGGGTTTTGTTTTTCAGCAGATGAGAGAAAGCAAGGTACGTTTGCAGTTCTAATCCGTTACAGCTGTTTTCGTTAAGAACAAATGTTACCAGTTACAATATTTATCTAAAGTAAATCTTGTTCGACACTGGACTTATCTGAGGTTGAAGTGCTCTTAAAACGCGACATTTTGGACAGTTTTATTGCTCTTCTTCAGACACAGTAGTTCTAGTCCAACAAGACGGACTTTTTGAAACACTGTTACTCTATAATTTGGTCCACTTACTATTCAACTTTTACGTATTTGTCGGTATAAGGTGTCAAAAATACTGAAGTTTGTAAATGGCAGGAGATTATTAAACGAGGGCTGATTCTGTGATAAAACGGGAGGTTTAATGAAGTTCAACTGATACCTGACAACTAGCCAAAATTTTCTTAGCTGAGAAACGTGGTCAAGCGCGAAATGCAGATTTATCCTGTGCACTTCATATCACTCCGTGGAATCTTACCCTGCAATCTGAATATTTTCAAAATCATGACTTGTTAAAATTATGTTTTAACAGGATATTCTGAGAAAAAATGAAACATATTTTATCGATAACTGGAGTGAAAACACCTGTATTGGTTGTTCGTTGTTAAGGCTTTGATAGATGAGTGACGAATGGGCATTCAGGTGGCCACGTCGAGCCTTTGTTTTTCTCTGCCGGAACTTGCTGTTTAGTGGAATAATAAAAAACTCATTTGGTGATCTCTCTTATTTTGCATTTTTTCCCCGCTCCCAGGAGGCTTGCATTGGAAAATATATGAACATTGTGATATACATATGTAAAAATAAGGAGTGTTTGTTACTGAGTACTCTGAGAAAAATTATGCTGATACCTGAGAATTTAACATTTACATGTGGACCTTACCCTTGTGGCAGATTCTAGCTTAATTCTGTTATATTGTATAATACTGGCTGAACAGTTGTTCATTTTAAAACGATTGCTGAGAAGCAGTTGTAGTATTAAGAACTTTTTATCATTCCGCTCAACTTAATGTAGGACAAGACCATCTGTACTTGGGCTGAAAACAAATCCAAGACGCAGCAATTATCAGGTAAAATTTTTATCAATTCATTCTGATGTCTATTTATACTCCCATAAAAATCCAGCAATTGAAAAATATCGATTTATTTGAGAACTTTGCAGGGAATCGATTTCTTCTTCAAGGTCATTTTGAATTCTTCACCACTTTTTCTTGATCATCGGCGCCTTGTGTAAATTTTAAATTGTACTAATCTAAATGCTTTCATACAGGATTTGACTGTAAAGAGTCACGTCTGTTGAATCTGGCGGAAATTAAGACTTCACTTATTCAAATTTAAATAATTTAAATTTGCTGGAATTACTTAGTAGGGAATACCCAAGGACCAGTTCAAGGCAGTTGGTCACATTACGGGGCCTGGGACGAGTGCTCTGTGACTTGTGGAGGAGGTATCAGGAAAAGGACTCGTACTTGTTCCACAGCATCCTGTGAAGGAAACACGCAAGAGACTGGAGAATGCAATGTTCATTCTTGTGACGGTAAGGTTTCCGTGAAAACTGAGTTTACCATAAGCTTTAGAACAAGGTGATGTGACAGATAAATGAATGTGATAGATAAATGTCGATGAAAAAGGGAAAATTCAGAAGTAAAGGTCAGTGGATCTTAACTTAATCTTATGTAAGGTTTTGCTTAATTCAGAAATATATACAATTAGATGCAAACTATATTACCAAATTGTTGTCTGTAATTCAAAAACTCCTGGGCCGGGCTGTTCAGAGCCCGATGAAGCTAACCCAGGATAAGCGAGAATTTTGATCTGAGTTTTGTAACTTTGTGGTGACGTTTTCTGTATATTGTTTGGCCTTCTGTTTTGAGTGTGAATAATCTCAAAATACACAAAACAAAAGCAGTGAAAAACATTTGTATACAAAGAAAAATTTATTATTCGGTTAACTTTTAATCCTGGGTTAGCGTTAAGCGGCTTCCGAACAATCCTGCCCTGTTTACAACAAGTTAATCTGACATGAACCGGCGATCCAATCGAAAACCAGCACTTAGTAAGCAGTCAACTTCAAAAAAAAAACTCACGCGACCTCGATGAGCTCAAAACTTGAGCCTGCGATATAGTCACGTGACACTGGTCAACAGATACCTTGTTTGGACAGGTGTCAATTGGCCAGAACATGAATCTCTAATATAAAAGAAGGACGCTATAAACCGAGGTTGCATGTCTCTGTCAACCTGTTAGCTGGAGTACGGCCAGCGCTATCTTGGGCAACTCCGCCGTCGTCATCGTGCGCAAGCGCCCACGAGCAATAACGCTAGCCATGATAACCATGGAAAAATCAATTCATAGGTTTCCTTTTCTTTCCTATATAAGTATGGGGCTCCGCTTGGTGGCCTGCGGGCCGCCGGAGCTTCGTTGTGATGTTAATTTCCGACAGGACCCAGTGCCCCTCCTAAGTTTGTTAGAGCAGTTACCAGAACTATGTACAGCATCGGCGTCAAGTGGGATGAGGTGCCAAAAAGTCTCCGAAATGGCGATATCATGGGTTATATCATTAGGTACCATTCAGGCACGTCTTCAGGACAACAACAGAAAGATGTATCAAGTCCTTCAACACGTTTTGCAAAGCTGACACATCTCACAAAGAACACAAACTACACCATCACTGTGCTGGCCTCTAATGACAAAGGAGATGGACCTGCCAGTGATCCTATTGTTGTAGCGACGAGTGATGGAAGTAAGTATGCATTCTGTTTTATAATTAAATATGTCCGAGAAGACATATCTATATATTTATTTATAAGAAATGACCACCTAGAGAAAGATAGTCTTGTTGTCAAGGTAAAACTAATCTTCGTGGTGCTGGTTAATCTACTTCAATAAATGTAAAACCAACCAAGTGGCCCTATCCAAAGCACCCTGAAATGACGATATTCGAGCGTCAAAGAAAGGGTGACTTCATATCCCTTTATTTGCATGTTGAGAACTTTGAGTTTCTGTATTTATTGTAATCTTGGTTAAGTTTTAGTGGAGGCTTCAAGTTTTCGAAGCCTGGTTTTCTGTATAACAGCTACGATATATCTTGATAATGTTCCAACCAGTTACAACTTAAAAGCTGCCCATTTGTATCTTTGTATCTTTTGTAGGTGTCTTCCAGTGTCCCCTGGAAAGTGGTAATCTCTGGCTTAAAGACCCAAACAGTTGTTTTCGTTACTATCGGTGTTACAATGATGGCAAAGCTGTTCAACATGGAAACTGTTCCGCAGGAACAGAATTTAAACCTTCAGTGACCGGCAGTTATAATAACTGTGATCATCCTAGCGAACCTTACTGCCATGTATAAGTAACCACACCATTAATGTCAAGCTAGGCTCTGTAAATTAAATGTATAGAGATAATATTAGGAGCGATGTTCTCCCTTAAAGATGATCGTTATAACTCGAGCACTATCAAACACTGGAAAGGTCTCTTAAAGTAGTGATCAAAAGCTCTTTTCTTTTTTCAATACCAACATAATCAGGAGGCGAGAAGAAAGAAAATCATCAACTAAGTGATATTGTCTTGATGCACTACCGAATTCTCACAAGTGACATTAAAATAACTGATTGCAGTCAGTAAGAGGAAATAATAGTTTGAACTTGGGACTGAAATTAAAGGGTTAACACCACCGAAAGTTTTCATTTGCGTACGCGGATAGCCTGCATTGTAGGCGTAAACGGGGAAGAGCAAGGGAGGCAAAAAAGCGAGGAAGAAGGGGAAGGAACGCCTGCTACAAGAACCAGGCTTTTCGCATTACGTCCACCACTTTCGATGTAGTCCGATCTCACCAACTGTCAGTTACTGTCAAGTGGTCTGCCAATCGGAAACTAGCGCGCGCTTGTCGTCACTGACTTCCTGTCGGGGTCTAGTCAACTGAGATTATTTCCCGATGAGAAAATCTCATCATAACAACATAACAACCATTTGCGGTTATTTTAGCTTGGAAATGTTTTCTACTCTCTCAAGAAGAGTTCGAAAATAGGGAGTTAGAAGAAGGAATACGGTTGGAAGAATTTCTGCAGGTTCTGTGTTATCGAGTTTCAATTGATACAAAAGCGGAGAGAATCTTCGATTCCGAAATGTTAGTTACAAAGTCCAGATACTGTGTTAATTGGTCGACTGTTGTTCTTCCATTGGATTCCCTTTAATTCAATGCAGATTGTCTAAACGTATTTGTAGAAGTTGTTGCCGCAAAATCAGAAACGCTGCAGAATTATCCTGTGTTATTAAGACGGCTGTAACTTCAGGCAATGCCATAACTGCTTCGGCTACGAACTGTGAGGCGGTGGAAGATAGCCAGTATTTTAAATGCGCACCAGTGAATAACACTAGGAAATTGGAGCAATCGGCGGAAGGATAGCGCAGTGATTCCATCTCCTGCAGCTGGTCTCTCAAAGCTACTTTCCAAAGGCGAAATAACGAGAATCAACACATTCCTGTTCAGTTCATAGTTCTTGGCACGAAAAAGCGTCATTTGACCAGCCATCTTGGATTTCACTATTTTCTTAAAACGTCAAGAAATAAAGGAAATTAATACGAAATCAAGCCAGAATGCTTATGGAAAGTAGACATTCACGAATTTCTGCAATTTGATCAAGAAAACTGAAAAAAAGATAGAGAATTATGTCAAAAAAAGTTGATTTTCGGCCAGATCTACATGAAATTTGCGGTTGCTTTGGCAACGTAAAAGATGATGGACACACATTGACATATCAAAATTTGGTGAATTCCTTCCCAACTTAATCGACCCTAAAGGAAGACAAAATATACTGAATCATCTAAAACTGACGATAACTCGCCGAGATCTTTTCACAGCGGCTTGAACGATGGCAGTATTTGCAAAATATTCCAATAAACAAGAACCGTTGCGTTTTTATAAATCGAGTCTCAACTACACGATCCTGCTTGAAAGAAAATTCGTGGTACTCGAAAACCTTTATCAACGTATTTAATTCAGTTACAAATGATCCTGTTTAACGAATCAAGTTTACAAATCTTCGCTGTTTAGATAGTTCTCCACTTAGATCCTTGGATTTTGTGATATTAATTTAACGTTTGGCAATAAGAACTGAAAGACATTTTGTCGGATGGGGGATCTTCTGGTGTACTGTCAGGCATCCACTAATTTGCATTTCAAATTATTTTCTTAAGCGGGCTCCAGTTAGCATAAGCTTCATGCTAAGAATCAAGCTACAGAGGTAAGTTTTGCTCATGTGGGTTAAATTCAACAGCTGCTGAGCGATATGAACTGAGTTCTTAATTTAGTTAGTTCATAATAATGAGTCGAGTTTACAAATCTTAGATTGCTATAGTGTTTAGATAGTTCTCTACTTAGATCCTTAGATTTTGTGATATTAATTTAAGAAAGACATTTTGGAAGACATTTTGTCGGATAAGAAGTCTTCTAGAATACTGTCAGATATCCATAATTTGCATTTCAAATTATTTTCTTAAGCGGGCTTTAGTTAACATAAGCTTCATACTAAGAATCATGCTACAAAGAAGAGATTTACTCATCTGGATTAAATTAAACAGCTGCTGAGTAAACTGAACTGAATTCTTAAAAGTATCTTACATATCTGTATAATCTGTATACATGTAACCTACTCAGTTATCCATAATCATCACTGTAAACAGAGTAGGTTGTTTGCAACGAATAATAATATCTTTTAATGAACGCAGACCTCCCGAAATGAAATTAGACACTTATCACCTAAGGTGATAAGCTTCTGGTAAAATGCATGTAAGGCCTTCAATCACAGGCTCATTTGATGACAGATCCTTTGACAGATTCGTTTGAGTAATGTGCTGTTGCCATAATTTTGCACCCCATTTCGTGTTTATAGATCTATAGATAAATTGAATTAATTTGGTGGACAATTTGTGACTCACTGACACTATAAACGATGGATCCTCAGTCTAACATTGAATTTAAGATTAAAATCCTTAGCAGCTGCGGCAGAAAACTTAGCAAGTAACATTACCTAATTTAATTTAGACATAACTGAATTGGGAGAAAATTTAATGGTATCTGCTTCCATTCTAAATCTACTTCCATAATAAATATATTCTCATTTTTTTTTTCGTATATATACAGAGACCTGCTTTGCGGTTGTGATTTTCTTTGTTTTAACTTGAAGAATCATTAATTAATGAGTTTGAGAGGTTTCCAGGGAAGAATAAAACATTTGTTATTTTCTCGAAGTCATTCTCATGCTCAGTATTCAGGTTCAGATTTATTTGTGGCTCTGTTGTCATCTAGTCTACTGGATTGAACTCAAAATCGCGTGCTCAGCAGTTTAAGCGTGACGATATCCTGGTGCAACGTTCTTGAGTTACGAGAGGCAGCGTGGCCGACAGGCTAAGGCGCCGGACATGATATGTTCAAGTTCCGTGCTGACTATTACGCTGGAGTTGTTGCTCGGTTGACCCTAGTTAAACATCTCGGTCATGCTTGTGAATACAATAGCCAGCTGATCTGCCTTCCGCCAGTAGGGATTTTTAAGCCTATCATGTTTCGTTGATATTGTTTCTTTCAGTTTAAGTGGCATGCCTGTAAACTAGCTACAAACATGGACAAAAGTCTTGGGACAAATTTTCACTTTTTGGTGCTTTTGCGCACACGCTAGACGCGAATACAACTTCACCTGCCTAACCTCGTCCCCCCAACCAACATATAATGTTGAAAACTACTACCTGCAATTTCTTCTGATTTGCACCATTGAATTGGGTGGGGAGGGAGAACAGTAACGCGTTTTTAAAGGGAAAGCAGCGCTTTTTTCAAGCTTCAGTAGTAAAACACATGCAATTCGTTAAATTACATAAGTGTCCCAAGGACTTTTGTCCACGATTGTAGGTGTAGCTAAGCGCATTGAACACTATAAACAACAACATCTGGACATTTTGATTTGAATAGTACGAAACTTTACTTCTATGTGCCTTCAAACAAAACATTACAAATATCAGAAAGAGGTTAAAAGCAGAGGGAATAAATCACAATCAATTTAAATTAATAAGATTTGAGATATAGAAGAATGGTATTTTATTTTAGGACCCAGTGCTCCTCCACTATTTGTTCGAGCAGTTAACAAAACCATGGACAGTATCGGCGTCACGTGGAATGACGTTCCAACACGTGATCAAAATGGTGTTATCGTGAATTACAACGTTAGTTACCATCCTCTGACACCTCAATTTATCGTAGAAGAGCAATCTATCATTGCTTTATCACGGTTTGCCAACCTCACAAATCTTACGAGGAATACAAATTACAGCATCACAGTGATGGCTTCTAATCAAGTTAGAAATGGACCACCTAGTTCTCGCATTTTTGTGACCACAAGCTACCACAGTAAGATTTTCTTTGTATATTTATAACAAGAAAACTGACTGTCTTTGAAGCATAGTGAATCTGCGCTTTAAACTTTTTGATATTGTTCTGGTAAAGGTCAGTTTTACTTCAATTTTAAGCAAAATAATTTTTGCGTCACTTCGTCCCTGAACGCCTCCAAGAGGTTACTGTCCCTCATAAAGTTGTTTGTAATACTTCTTTCTTAAGACCCTAAGCAAATTCTTTTAACTAATTTAAACAAAATAGACTCAAGCCTTTTTTTAAAGTTTACCTCTATCTAACGCTTAGTATTGTATATAGGCAGTGGAAATTTTACCGTGTTTAAATAAAATTATCTATTTGACTCTAGACGATTTGATTGATTTCCCTTCTATTCCATTTTAAGAGCAAAAGATGTCCTGGTGGGTTTTTGGAGGTATCAAAAGTTTTTGTGTTATTGTATGTTATTGTATGCCTTATATTTATGGTATGGCAAATAATGATGATGCTGATGATGATGATGATGAGGAGGAGGAGGAGGAGGAGGAGGAGGAGGAGGATTACGATGACAGCTTTCTAGTATCTAAAGATCTCTTTGGGTACGTATTGTCAAAAGTACAAGTAAAAGATTCAAACAGTTGTTTTCGCTACTACCAGTGCGACAGTGGTGATGATTTTCGTCTTGTAGCCTGTCCTCCCGGAAAGGAATTCAAAAAATTACCGACTGGAGGTTCATGTGACTATCATAGCGATCCCTATTGCCACGTCTAGATCTAAGATACGGCAAGGAAGTCTTCTTTATCAACCAAACGATAAGCAACGTTTTTCTCTTATAATAATATATATGGAAAAATTACTCGATTCTGATTGGCTGTGAGCAGTGCAGTTTAATTGTAACGCCAGTGCAAAAAGTGTAACACCAGTGCAAATTACATGTTGTAATTCTGGATTATGATTGGCTGATAGAAAATAGGAGATTTTCTAAGCCAATGATATCACGTAAATTGATGACAAAAATTTTGTGCGGAAACTTTGAAAAAAGTTTCTCGAATGAGAAAAAGTAGCTTCAAGAAAAGATCTTCCGGCTGTAAATTAAAAGGTTTGTCACCTAATATAAAGCTAGACATCAACTCTTAGAGCGGTTTTCAGTTGAGTGTCGTAAAACCAAAACCAAACCAATTATTTACCAATTAGACTACTCAGCCAATCTCAAACCGTAGTAAAGCCAAAACCAAAACCAAAGTAATTGTCTAATTACTTTCGACACTCAATTGAAAACTGCTCTATGCATTTTAAATTAATTTCTCGAGTGGCCTTATACTGTGAATCGGCCCTTATACTGTGTATCAGCCCCTTGTAATAAGAATGGATTTCGGCTCTCCACCGACACCATTTTCTCTGCCGCGCCTTCACCAATAAGTAATCATGCATGCCAAATTATCTATTTTAAGATTGTATAAATTTGAATTTAGTTACCTGATCAAGTGCACTCAGCTTTTCGCTAGCATTATACATTAAGAAGGCTGTTTGAACTGAATAAGTAAGTGTCGTGAACCCTACAAGTATTCAAACCAGGGGGAGTTATTACTGTCCCCCGCCAACTTCTACAGATTGTAATTTTGAAAGTATTAAGACAATGAACTCCAAATATTCAGTCTCTTCTTATTGTGCCTCAAGTGAAATGCATGATGAAGTCTCAGTTTAAGAGCAAATTTATTGTACATCCTTTGACATTGGAATTACAAGTTATTTGCGCAACTCTAGGCACTTGCTGATTAATTTCAGGCTAATTCAGTGGACTATCTTTGGCTCGCTGACACCCATAACCTGTTTAACCTGAGCTCAAAGCACATATGTCACACTGTGATAAATAACGTTGAATAATTTGGTTTTGAAAGCCCCTAGCAGCTGTCATATAAAGCAAAAGAGAGGTGCCAATTAATATTCAAATATAGCTGCTAATATTAAAATAAATAATTTCAATGTAACTGTTTTGCCAGAAGCTTGAAGTATACTTTTATCCGTCTCATAAAATCTTTTTCTCAAAATACAACGAGAAAATTCGAAATAAAGTAAGAAACATGACACATTTTAAGGAAAAAGTTAAATGACGGAATCGAAGCGGGCGTTCTTCAAAAAGTCGGGTAAACAATGGCAGTACTGATTAATTGCCACGAGCACCAAAGGAATCAGTTGTTAATTACCATCTGAAGGCAGCTGCTTGTCATCTGAAAAAGGCAAAAGCTTACTGCGATAATAGAGTCCTTTTGCATAGGGTTGACGATGTTTGAGAACCTCATTTATCTCACCGGACTTCTTTTAATTTCAATGCGACAAAACATTGTGGCATTTCAGCCGGTCACAGAAAACAACCATGTTTTGGTCGGCCATGTTTTTCAACAGTTATACGCCACAGACTGGTTCCGCTGTCTTCAGGCCTGTCATGATGAACCAAGATGCATCTCGTACAACTACGAGAGATCAGCAGGCGCCAATGGTCTGTGTGAATTGAATGACCGTGGAGTTGAAGACTTATGCGACAGAAATAAGTCCCTTATCTACTCACTGGGATTTGTATTTCAGCAGATAAGACAAAGCAAAGTGAGTACTGTGTCAGTAAAGTTGGCTTGGAGCTGATTTTTAGCTTGTGCAATTTTATGTTCTGGTGTTTTTTTAGTTTCCTCAGATGTTTTATATCCTCATATGCATTCGGCCTATTTTATAAAAATGACTAGTATCATATGCACCATTCTAAAAACCCAATTTATATCTATGTTGAAAAGCACATAACTTAAAACAAGCGATAAAATCGTTAGAATAAAAAGTGTTTTTCTTTTATGATCGGCTTATTCCTTTTGATAACTCCGCATGGATTTCCACTATTTAAATAGCCACTGTATCGTACGTAGTTTTAAATTGGCCATTTTTCCGGGGTGTTTTGGCTAGTGATGTTAATATATCTTAGATAAGAAATAGAAAACATCGTCCTTACTCCAGTTCTTGAGAATAACACAGTGGACATGTGTGTCTCTACGAAAAATGATTTGCATAAATTGACATTCAATGTAAACACATCCCCTTTTAAAAATTGAATGTTACGTGTGTTTTGCAATTACCGTAATAGACCAACGACATAATTCAAAATAAAATTATTTTAACATAAATAATTTCGAAGTAAAATTATTCCAGACGGTAGTTAACGTTACCAAAGGTAACTATGTTTTTAGCAATATTCCGGGTCTTAATTGATGAAAAGCCAATGAACAAATATTAAATCAAATGAAATTGCTTTCTTTTCTTTTCTCTTTCTCTTTTTTTATTTATTTAATGAACGTTACAGAATGAAAGAATCCGCTGCTTGGATAAATCAGGTCAGTATCTCGTTTTCTACCAGTTATAAAAGCAATAAAATACAAGGGCCAGTTTTCCAGCGCTCTCCTAAGTTTAGATAAATGCTAAGTATTGTTAAAAGGCTTCTGAATTCGAGCATAGCCATAATCAAATAAGCCAATGAGAAACATGTAGCGAAACCTTGCAAATAGAATTCTATATGTGCTCTATTTGCACATGTGAAAAAAGCGATACGTCCAGTCAGCTTCGCGTATAGCGTTCTTCCCATGTGAAAATATAACCAATCACCGTCCAGAGTAGAATCACTTAGCCAATCAGAGTTAAGCACTCAAATGGCTTCCGAGAAGCGCGGTCTTGAAATCAGCGCCCGCTTGAAGTTTGTGTTTCGAGAACATGGCTTCGGCTTCCCGTTTTAGTTCACTTTCGGAAAAACAGCAGCGGAATATATCCAACATCTTGAGCGCTAGAACTTCAGTTTGAGAATCAATAGCCATTTAAGAAACCGGGGAAATAAATTTAACATCAGAAAGCCAACAACATTCAAGGAGGAACATTCAAATTTAAACAGTGTGAGTCAACAGAGTCCGAATTTGTCTTTGCACAGCGCGAAGCGCCGCTATTACATGATTGAATCTGAGAGTGATTAGGGACAAGCGAAAAGATTTCACAATATGTATTTACATATTGTAAATCCCGTATTACATTTAAGCTTGTGTAGGCTCTTTGTCCGCCTGTTGCTGGACGGGAAAGCAGATTTGTTTTTTTATTACGATCGATCATTTAGATCAGTTTTGAATTTGTTGCTGTTCTGCATATAAACTTACGGTATCGGGAAAACTAAAACTGATTCAACGGATATGTTTAATTCTTGTTATATATACAATAAAACAAATCACAACATAGAAAGTGCTTTGCACAGATTTTTATTCACTCGTCGAAAAACTTTGGAAAACTCACTCGTTCGCTGCGCCCATTCGTTCGTTTTCCAAAGTTTTGCAACTCGTGAATAAAAATCCGTACGTCGCACTTTCTGTGAAGTAATCTATGTATACTGTCCTAATATCCTTATCATGGGCGCTTTCTCATTCAATTAAAAATTTCGAAACGGGGACAAAATGCTACGAAAATTTCCTGGGAAAGTTTTCAGAACATCCGTAAATTGTTGAATTTCCGAAAACGCCGGAATTCCAGTCGGAAAGACAAATGGAACGGAAATTCCAGGAAAAACTTCCAAAAATTAATTTATATCTCTTTTTCTGAAATACCCGGAAAACACTGTCCATTCGTCGCTGGAAATTTCCGGAAACTCTAGCCGGAATTTTCCATCGACTGGAATGTGCCCAAGTCATTGACCTGGACCACTGCTCCTTGCCAAATTACAAACCATACAGCGATCAAACTAGCCTACATGTTGCCAAAACGTAGCGAAATGGCAAAAGTAGCTACAAATCCCTCACGGTACATGTTACCCATACACTGGCCATGCAGCGCATCGTGAATCTAGCCCTAGGACTGTAGTTTTCAGTTAGCCAAACAGGACTTTCTCTTGCTGACGATGATTTTATTGTCTTATCATTAATGACAAATTTTGTCCTAATACCGTGGAATCAGTAATTTTTCGAGCTTTCGAATCTCCCGTTATACATTATCACAATCTGGAGTTAACATGCAAAAGCTAAATAAATCTTTTTTTCAGTGCCCTCCGTCGCTCCTCAAAATGTGACAGCGGTCAGTAAGACTTCCACCAGCATCTTCCTAAGGTGGGATGCTGTTCCATCCAATCAAAGAAGCGGTAACATTCTGGGGTACAAAGTGAATTTGACATTACAAAGCAAAATCGATGACAGGCAATTCACCGAAGAGGTTAGCGTTGCAATGGTTTACGTCAACCTAACAGGACTCAGAAAGAGCAGAAATTTCAATATTACAGTGTCTGCCTTCAATGAATGTGGAGATGGACCTCGTAGTGTGAATCTCTTTGTGAAGACAGATGAAGACAGTGAGTGTTTTATTTAGGAAGTAAAAAACATAATCTATCGCGTTTTAGTAAAAATCTGCTAGCGCTCTATCATGAATACTGTTCTCTAATTTGGCTGCGCTACTCACTCAATATTCCGTTGTGGAGAGTCAGTAGCCTAGCGCGTGTGCGGTTGTTGACAAAGTGGCGGCCGCTTCTTGACTTTTTCAAAGTGTCCGTGAAGAGGATTGAGATAAAGTTTTGAACGACTAGTAGCTTAGATTACGCAAATTCTTAGTTTGCAAGTATAAGTTACTGTACACATAATAAGGTACCTACCTACACACACCGCTGCGTATATATCGTAAAGTTCTGGTTATAAGCCACACATCCCCTCCCCCCTATGGAATTTTACGGTATATGCCTCCATGTACCATGGCCCCATGCACCACGGCGCCATGCATTTGCTTTTCTACTTTGTTAACCTTAGTCATGCATGTTTATAACTCTTCCGTATTGTTATCGAATGGCGTTTGATATTAAAAACGATGCTTATGACACACTCCAGAGCCTGACGCGGCTCCTCAAGATATCACAGCAGTCAACAAGACGTCAACAAGTATACTGATCAGGGCTGTTTTTTAATCTACTTTGTTAACCTTAGTAATGCATGTTTATAACATTTCCATATTGTTATCGAATGGCGTTTTGTATTAAAACCGATACTTATGACACATTCCAGAGCCTGATGCGGCTCCTCAAGATGTCACAGCAGTCAACAGGACGTCATCAAGTATACTGATCATGTGGGCTGAAGTGCCAAAAAGTAAATGCCAAGGAAGCATTCAGAGTTACAGAGTGGATTACACATCAACAACAAGCGACGAAACAAAAAGTAAGGAGGTCCAAGCCCCTACCCAATACTTGGAGATAGAAGGCTTGGAACACAACACCAACTACACCATCACAGTTATGGCTTCCACCAGTAAGGGATATGGACCAGCCAGCGAGCCGATTTTTGTGGCCACAGATAAAGATCAAACTGTATCATGAACACACTGTCTGACTTTTGGGGTTGGATTCTTCGAAGGGACGATGATATTTCATTCTCTTAGCTTGAAACCAAGACAGTAAAATTTAGTTTGCACTTGTAAATAGACTGCAGTTCTAAGCCAAATATAGGCACTTTGGACGGGAAAGAGATTGGACAGAAATCCATTGACGGGAGATGGATTTTAAAAGTGCGTTCATAACCGGCGACTCCCACTTCTTACTCGATTACCTTTGGTTAAACTACTGCCGCTTGATAATTTACTTATTTAACTTTGCTGAAGTATCGGAGACGTTTGGGGACAACAATGCACGAAATTCGGCGATCTTCCCTTAAATTACTTTTCCACAATACTGTATAAATGGAGTATTTGTGACCCACTCCTGCTTGTAAGCAAGGGCCGCCGGTAAAACGTACTATTTAATTTAGTTACAAAAAGATAGTCTTAGGTACAAACCATAGTTTTTATTAATGAATCAAGATTATAAATACACTTTAACCTTTTCGCTTCTGAGACCGCTATAACGTTCAAACTGTTCTTTGCTGACGTCTTTAGATTTTTTGATACTGATTAACACCTAGCAATAAACATTGAAGGACATTTGTCAGATCGCAGGTCGTCCAATATAAAGTCAGATATGCAAAGTGAACAAAGTATGCATTTTAAGTATTTTCTTTTAAAAGCAAGCTCCAGCTAACGTGAGCTTCATACTAAGAATCAGGCTACAAAGGCAAGTTTTTGCTCACCTGAATTACATTCAACACATGCTGAGTGAGCTGAACTGAGTTCTTAAAAATATCTTCCATATCTATATATCTTTCCTTGCTTATTCATAACCATCATTGCAAATAAAGTAGATTGTTTTCAACGAATAATAAATACCATTAATGAGAGTAGTTCCCAACGAAATAAGTAACTTATTACCTGAGGTGATAAGCTCCTAGTGAAATGTATCGATGGGTGAAGCCTTGTTTCACAGGCTCATTTGCTGATAGATCCTTGTACATTTACATTTAACTAATGTGCTGTTGCCATAATTTTTTACCCCAGTTAAGTTTGTGTTTGTAGAATTAATTTAGCGAACAATTTGTGACTCACTGACAGCTATAACCGAGTTGAGTTTAAAATGTTAATTTTGAGATTAAGGTCCTTAGCAGCTGTGATAGAAAAATTAAAAAGTGGCATTTGGCAATTTATTTTACACATCACCGAACTGGGAGAAAATTCAATGGAGTCTACTCCCAATGAAAATATATTCTCTTTTTTTTCCTTCTTTTTAAATAATAATGTTCGATAGTAAGGTAAAGAACATGAAAAACTTTAAGAGAAAAGTTAAATAGCAGAAAATAGTATTTTTCAAATATTATACAACGATAATTGAGAGCAATTACTTTAAGCTTTTTAGGAGTCATTTGTTAATTTACGGCTATAACCAGCTGCATTGATATCAGCTTCTATGGTAAAAGGCAAAAGCTCACTGCGATAATTTAAATCGGCCCTTTGACAATGTTCAGGTCCACCATTTTTCTTGTCCTCTTCGTCGTAATAATACAACAGGGAACACTGGCGTTTCAACCAATAACTGAAAACAATCATATTTTGGTCGGCCATGTTTTTCAGCAGTTATTTGCCAAAGACTGGTTGAACTGTATTCAGGCCTGTCATGATGAACTAAGATGCATCTCGTACAACTACGAGAGATCAGCAGGCGCCAATGGTTTGTGTGAACTGAATGATAATGGCGCTGAAAGCTTTTGTGACAGAGATAAGTCCCTCATCTACTCGAAAGGCTTTGTATTTCAGCAGATAAGAGAAGGCAGAGTAAGTCAGTAGCTGATAAAAACTGCAAGATTACGGTATACGAATCTATAGATTAGCTACGGAAAAAAAACATTTTTTTTCTCTTATTACACGGTTCCATTCGAGAACATGACACGCATCGCCGGTGACTGATGAAGGATTTCACCGTGAATGCACCTCGAGTACCATCAGGACTATTTTTAAATTGACGATTGCACAATTTAATTTTACTGTAAAGATACAATATACCTTAAATTATACAATTTGATTAAAAAATAGATATAATTTAAATATAATTTCTAAGCTTAAGCTTAAGTACGAGATCTTTATTTTCCTTTCTTATACTGACATAATCTCGTTAGCCTGATAAGATTCAGTAATTAGTTGATTCCCATAGAAATACTCTTAAGCAAACCAGCAATTTACTCATAACAGATCTGTCAGATGATTAATTTGCTGATAAGCTGATGTAGCTGATACGTTGATGTAGCTGAGGAACTGTCGACAGCTTATGCTCAATACAAGACTGTATTATTGTTTCCTTGAATCAGTAGCCTTCAGTTTTCAGTGTCGTTTTCGAACTGCTCATGCAACAACTAACTTTAGTTTTTCTTTTTGACTCCACGGAATATAGAATGAACAAATCTGCAGTTTGAAGAATTCAGGTGAAAAAAGTTTTTCTGTAGTAATTTAATACTATCCATTCCTTCTCTTCACTAAACTTCGCGAAGATAAAAAAGTAAAGTTAGATTAAAGCAGTCTTTACCGAAAAGGTGTAGGATTATTCATATTTTTACAAACCTTTCCATTCTTCTCGTTTAGTTACTTTCAATTAAAAGGAAACGTTGATAATTATCTAACATATTTTCAGTACCCGCGGCTTCCCCTCAAAATGTGGCAGCGGTCAATCAGACTTCCACCAGCATATTCATCACGTGGGATGCTGTTTCATCCAATCAAAGAAACGGCAAAATTCTGGGGTACAAGGTGCAGTACACCTTTCTGTTAAACGATGGCAGGACAACCAACGAAGTCAGCGTCGCAATGGCTGACCTTAACCTGACCAGTCTTGGAAAGAACCAAAAGCACGCCATTGCAGTGTTAGCCTTTAATGAATGTGGAGATGGTTCCTCTAGTGACGTTCTTTATGCGAAGACAGACGAAGACAGTAAGTTTTGTTATATAACTTTTATCAAGTGATACCCGCTCTGATCGGTTCATCAGTTGTTTAATTTCACAATATTGTAGCTGATGACAATGCTGATGGTGATACAACTACCGTTGAATATTAAAATGCCATATAAACTCTTGGTCTTCAGCCATCGTAGCTTGATTAAAAATATAAAACAAACAGCGGTGATAGACCTTATTTATTCAGGAGTTGCAGCCAGCATTGAATGCCAATGTCAGCAGTGAAAAGCTTTTACTTTACTAGGAAAGCTTTTCCATTGTTCACTTTACAGAAAGTTTCCGTTTGAGACGTCTTAAATTTCTACTGCAGATGTTTTTCCGTCTAGGTTCCAGATCCCCATTGATACAGTATAAATAGCTTTCCAAAAAAAATTTTAACGCTTATACTTTGAAAATGTATGTTGACTGGCATACGAAACGTCAAGTTCATAAAATGCATGTTTTTGAAATGTTTATCATCGCTGTTTGTTTTATATTTTTAATTAAAATACCATTTACAATACATTCTAGAGCCTGACGCAGCCCCTCAGAATATCACGGCAGTCAACAAGACGTCAACAAGTATACTGGTCACGTGGAGTGAAGTACCAAGAAGTAAGCGCCAAGGAAGCATTCAGAGTTACAGAGTGGATTACACATCAACAACAAGCAACGAAACAAAAAGAAAGGAGGTCCAAGCCCCTACCCAATACTTGGAGATAGAAGGCTTGGAACACAACACCAACTACACCATCACAGTTATGGCTTCCACCAGTAAGGGATATGGACCAGCGAGCGAACCTATTTTTGTGGCTACAGATCAGGATAGTAAGTCTACCTCTGCACTTACTTGTATAAATGCTTGTACTAGAAAGGTAATATATTTCCTGTCGTATGAAACACTTGACAGGGACACTAACACGGCGATTTGTCTACAGGGAGTTTGATAAAAATGTTGCTTAAATTTTGACTACCTAGCTTCGCTTTAACACGAATCTTTGCCAGAACGCCACGATGGAAATATAACGTGAAATGTTGAAGTGATTTTCAAAGGCAGTCTGCCAATCATTTTCAATTTCGCAAGGCGGTCTCATTGACAAAGGGCCAAGACTAATAACAGGCGAGCCGAGGCAGTTGCCTCGGTAAACATTTCAGTTTCATAATTTGTTCAGGATACTAAGAATATAATATATATGAACATAGTATATATGAACTATGATATGAAAGACATTTTTCTTTTTTTCAAAATGCTGTCTAGATAAATATTTGCATCTGACTACGGCCTTGGCATACGTAATTTCCCACAAGACTCCGTTTATAACTTCAGCAAACCTACAGAGTAGTTTTCAACAAAATTATTGCATTATTTTTAGGTTTCTATCATTAAACATATGTTTTACTGTTTTGACTTTTGGAATCGTGATAGTAAGCTTCAAGATCGATCGACCCTGTGGTCGAGAATAGCGTAATTTTATTCTTCAATTCCTCGATGTCCTTGAGTAGAAACGTTATCCTAACAGGCAGTCCATTTCAAAACAGTGCATTAAGAATTAAAAAAAAAAGAGTTTTACAGTGTAGTTTCTGTAATAATAGCGGAGCTCCGGCGGCCCGAAGGGCCGCCAAGCGGAGCCCCATACTCATATAGGAGAGAAAAGGAAACCCATGAGTTGATTTTCTCATGGTCATCATGGCTAGCGGTATTGCTCGTGGGCGCGTACGCACGACGGCGACGACGACGGAGTCGCGCAACATGGCCGCCATACTCCAAATAATAGGTTGACAGAGACATGCAGTCTTGGTTTACCGTGTACTTCTTTGATATTGGACATCCATGTTATGATCAATTGACACCTGTCAAAACAAGGTATCCGCTGACCAGTATTACGTGACCATATCGCGGGCTCAAGTTTACAGCTTATCGAGGTCGCGTGGTTTTTTGAAGTTGACCGCTGACCAAGTGCTGGTTTTTCGATTGGATTGCGGGCTCATCTCAGGTTAACTTGTTGAAAACAGGGCAGGATTGTTCGGAAGCTGGTTAACGCTAACCAAGGATTAAAAGTTAACCGAATTATAACTTTTTTTTTCTATACAAATGTTTTTTGGCTGCTTTGTTTTGTGTATACAGTGATTATTAAAGCTCAAAACAGAAGGCCAAACAATATACAGAGAACCGCGCCGCAAACCTACAAAACTGAAATCAAAATTCTACCTTTCTCCTGGGTTATTTGACTCTGAACAACACGGCCCAGGAGCTACGCTTTTAGGCTGGCCTAAATCTATATATTATGATATCAACGCGTGAATATGTAACATGCAATTCTAAATTACTGAGTTTTAGGGGATAGAGGAATAACCATGGCATTTTATTTCAGAACCCAGTTCTCCTCCCCAGTTTGTGCGAGCAGTTAACAAAACCATGGACAGTATCGGCGTCACGTGGAATGAGGTTCCAACAAGTGATCAAAATGGTGTTATCGTGAATTACACCGTCAGTTATCATTCAGTTACACCTGGATTCCTCGTAGAGGAGAAATTAATCATTGCTCCATCACGGTTTGCGACACTGACAAATCTCACAAGGAACACAGATTACAGTATCTCAGTGATGGCCTCTAATCGAATTGGAAATGGACCTTCTAGCTCTCCTACATTTGTTAACACAAGCGATGACAGTAAGATTTCTTTTCACATCTATAACAAGAACATTGAGTGTGTGAAAGGATGATAGCAAACCAACCCGTTAGACTATTTCGTATCGTTTTGGTAGGGGCTCAAGTTTATTGCCTTCAGAGGCACAATAGCCAATTTAGCAATAATCCTCTAGCTTTGTATTAGTTTGCTTCCCGTTTTAAGGCCCCTGCGCGTTTGATGTCCATATGAAATTGTACTACACTCTTCGTTTTAAGGGCCTGTTTACAAGGAGAGAGGGTTACCCTAGCGAACAGGTTTCCCTGGCAAGCGGGCTACCCTAGCACTAACACATTTCCTCTTTTTTTCCTTCATCGTGTTTACGAGGCAGCTAGGGTTACCCGGGCAGGCGGGGTACGCTCTCTGCGTGATAGGGTTACCCTGGCAGGCGGGTTAATCCCTTTAGCTTGTAAACACTCCAGGTAGGGTTAACCCGCCTACCCGGGTTAACTTTCTAATTGTTTCGACACCCTTTGAGTGCAACCGCGCATTAAGTTGTTCCGGAATGTAGGGTTACCCTACCTGTGAAATTTTGCTTGTTAACCCGGGCTATCTTTTGCCCTATAGCTAGGGTTAACCCGCCTGCTAAGGTAGCCCTCCCTCCTTGTAAACAGGCCCTAAGACACTGAGAAAAAAAATCTTTAACTAATAAACCAAATAAACAGGTGTTTTTGTCGATAACAACACGTTGTTAAAAGCATCGCATGTAACGCCCACCACCGACAACTTAAACTTAACATTTGTACGTTGTACATCTTCCAGGTGAATTCCAGTGTCCATTGGAAAAAGTACAGCTCAAAGCAGATGCCATTCGCTTATTCAAAGATCCAAACAGTTGTTTTCACTACTACCAGTGTGACCTTACAAGTGCAGCTATAATTCTTGTAGACTGTCGCCAAGGAACGGAATTTAAAGAATCGCCGTCTGGCGGCTTATGCGAGTATCCTGGCGAGCCCTATTGCCATGTCTAAGCAACGGCAACTGTCTAAAGTCTTTTTTATCAACTAAACAAAGCAAGCTTTATCCCTCAAAATACTACCTAAAGTTAGTTCCGATAGGGTTTCTTCCATAACACCGGTTGAAATTTCGGTCTGAACGTAAATGGTAAGACAATTTTTACTCGAGCGACCGGGAAATTTTCGAAATAGACGGAACGTGTTCCAGACAATATTTCCAACCGAAATTTCCTAGTGGAAAATGTCCTTATCATTTGCAATTCTTCGCCGACTTCTTGGAATTCGTCCTAGTCTCTTTCGCTAAATTGGGAGTTTATAAGGAAATGGTAAATGGACAATCCGAAAGGAATTCACCATCAGGGATTTTTGCTTACCATTTGTACAAACCGTTGAGGAACCGGTTTCTCCGTGTAAATGGTAAACAACTGTTGACTGTTGTTTAGGACCCTAGTTTCTAGGAATGATGTCTTATAGGTAAATAGATTAAGGGAAAATTCATCGGACGCCTTAATGCGAATTTTTGGTGCGAGCTTACTCTCATACACTTCATGTGACATTGAAGAGTATTTGTTTATGAATATTAATCTAAGAAGTTGCTGGGTGGTTCTGCGTTAGTCTAAAACAATTTAAATTAGTACGGTGGCAAGCTTATTGTATCGATGCTCATTTATATCAATACTGCAGGAAATCATTTAAACGTTGCTTAGATCCTTAGATTTTGTGAACTTATTTAGCATTTGAGTATTTGACAATAGGTAGGTTGCCAACTATTTTGTATTTCAAATTAATTTCTTAAGCTCCAGTAAGCATAAGCCTCATACTGACAATCATTTGAAACAAAAGGTAGATTTGCTTTTTTGCATAAATAATAGTATGGCTGGCTTGATTTAGGCATTAAACCATATCACTCTCTCTTACTATAAATAGATTTGGTTCTCGGCCGATAGAGTTTATCTGCCTTCATTCATATATTAATCATGTTGAAAGATCTATGTTGTACGACGGTGAACATTTTAAGTTCCCGTTGCTGGTGCATATGTATTCAGTTTTTAACCAGCGTTTTTAAATAAAGTAAAAAGTAAATATCATCAAAGAAGGTTCAACTATATGCGCATATCCAGTTTCCGTTTAGTGTATCCAGTCGAGTAACATGTATGATGAAGTTTCAGTTTTTAGGGCGAATTAAAATATCTGTTTTGACGTTTGAGTTACGAGTTGTTTTTACGAACTTGAACTTCTGTACTCCTGAATGGTTAATTTCTTGCTAATTTCAGTAGACAATCTGTGGCTCGTTGATAGCCGTAGCAGGTTTAACCTGACTTTCAAGCGTATATTTGTCACACTGTGATGAGTAACACGTCAAAACATGCACCATTTAATGTTTGAATGTAACTGCTAATAGTGAAATAAGTAATTTCAATGTAACTGTTTAGTTAATGTCCCTCCGTTTTAAAAGCATCTTTTACTCAAAATAAGGAAAAATTTACGACAAAGAAAAAGAACATGATAAGTTTTAAGTACTAGAATTTTAAATGCTAGCAACTAGGGTTTTTCAAACAAACATCAACGGAAGACAGCACCGATCAATTGCTATGAGCTTTTAATGCGTCAGTTGGTAATTACCATCTGTAGGCAGCTGGGTCTGGTTTTCATGTGTAAAAGGTAAAGGCTTAATCTGATAATGCAGCCTCTTTCCGCCAGTTTGACGATGTTCAGCAACCTCATTTATCACAGCATACTTCTTTTATTTTTCGTACCACAAAAAATTGTGGCATTTCAACCGGTCACAGAAAACAACCATGCTTTGGTCGGCCATGTTTTTCAGCAGTTATTCGCCAAAGACTGGTTCAACTGTATTCAGGCCTGTCATGATGAACCAAGATGCATCTCGTACAACTACCAAAGATCAGCAGGCGCCAACGGTTTGTGTGAATTGAATGACTATGGAGTTGAAGACTTATGCGACAGAAGTACGTCCCTTATCTACTCACTGGGATTTGTATTTCAACAGATAAGACAAAGCGAGGTGAGTACTGTGTCGATACCTAACATAGCCTCTTCCAGGCGTTCACTAAGACTTGCAGCTGAAGTTTACATGTGACCCTGAAGTGTTATTCTCTACGGATTGTTTATTTTATTCAAATTTTATATCTTTAATGCGGCCTGAATTTATTTTATGATGAGCAGTATTAGGTAGACCATTCTGCAAATCAAATTTACATCTATGTTTAGGATCTCGTAACTTTTTAAAAGTTATCAAAAATCGTTAGAATTTTTGTTATTGTCGGCCTATTTCTTTCGATAACCCTACATGGATTTCGGTTAACTATGGGCCTTTTGCATGATGGGAAGTAGTTAATTTTAGATAGCCCATTTCGTGTTATTTTTTTCAACTTTTCATCATATAATTCGATGCGAAATTTAAAAACATAACTTCCCTAGCTCTTGAGAACAACCGTTTTATGTTTTAACGTTAGTCAATCATTCTCGAATAGAATTCTATTTTTTGCAAGACAATTTACATGCAATAAAAATTTACATCCACCAGCCAATCTCCTGGTGAAAATTAAATGCTACATTCATTTTACATTTATCGTAATAAGCCAACGACAAAAATTTTACCTGAAGAAGAAATAATAGTCCTTTCAGAGGGTAGTGAACGTTGCCTAAGGTATATATGAGCTGTCATTGTTGACAAACCTTATTCTAAAAACCAAGCTGGAGCTCCAAAAGCATCTTCTTTCTATTGTTTAAACATTTAACCTATTCGGCGCAAAATCGTAACTGGGTTCTAATGAGAACCTCGTTAGAGTGTCAATTGTGGCTTCCTCTCTAAATATTGTATATTTTTTAATTGAAGGATAGGTAATAAGTTTTCGATGTGCTATAATCTTTAAACGTTCACAGTGCTTACTACTACGTAGCTAGTGTGTGTTAAATATATATATTATTCCAGCCCCCGGGTTCAACCAACAGCTTATACACTATACCGTAATTATTTGTCCTTGACTAATTTTCACTCTATTTAATGAAAATCCGATGTACAATTAAATCAAACCACATTACATTTTTTCTTTTGATTCCACTAAATAATCACAGCAACAAAGAATCTGCTTTTTGGATAAATCAGGTCAGTATATCATTTTCTACCATTTATAAAGGCACTGAAATGCAAGAGCCAGATTTTCAAAGTTCTCCTAAGTTCAGATTCACCCAAAATATTGGTTGGGTAAAGTGACGAGAAGCGCTAAAGGGTTTGGAAGAGACAAATACTTGTCTATATATATCGGCTCGAGTTTCTTCCTTCCTGCTTGAATCAAAGCATGCTCAAGCCTTTTTATTATTATTATTTCCTTATTATTACTATTTCGTGTTTAAATGCAAAAGCTAAATAAATCTTATTTTTTAGTGCCCGTAATTCCTCCTCAAAATGTGACAGCGGTCAGCAAGACTTCCACCAGCATCTTCATTACGTGGGATGCTGTTTCGTCCAATCAATTACACGGCAACATTCTAGGATACAAGGTGAATTGGATATTAACAGGCAAACATGGTGACGGGGAGACAAAAGAGTTCAGCGTTGCAATGGCCAACTTAACAGGACTCAGGAGAGGCAGAAGGTTCAATCTCATAGTGTTTGCCTTCAATGAATGTGGAGATGGTCCTGGCAGTGACATCATTATTGTGAAGACGGACAAAGAAAGTAAGTGATATTGAATAAAATGGAAAACATTTGCCGTGTCTCTATTGGGCTACAGAAACAAGGGTGCTAGTTTGAGCGAACGAGACATGCTCTAGGAACGCTGGACTAGCCGCAGACTAGTATTTCCACGTCCTTCTCGATAGAAACGTAAAGAAAATGTTTTCTATTTCCCTTACTAAGCGTTACACTGAATGAAAAAGAAAGGAAAATCGCACACTTGGTCGTTTATCTGAATGTACCAAACCTCGAGCTCACAATCTAATTTTTTAAGTAGAAGTACGGCCTTCAGGGTAAGATTCCTTGACAGCGTTTCCAAGAAGAAATTTTAAATATAGTCAGGAGCCATAATCGGGTAGGGAGACCGTAAGTCTTGGGGTCCGCGCGCACCTATGAAATGGGACAATTTTTCTATATACAGAACAAGTTGCGCCATCCTGACGTCATATATCCGCGCGGATCCACGTACATGTCGGGGGTTCTCGCGTGGATGTTGTCACGTTGCATGATCAAATGGTGAGAGTTGAGAGATTCTCTTGCGTATCTTTCACGGCGATGGCAGGGAATAAGGCAGGGACTAAGAACCAGGGCGCTTATATATAGTTTTATGCTCTAAGCCAACGGAAAAGGTGGGTTTTTCAGGGTCGAAAACAAGACTTCAATCTCGCGCTGGGAATGAATAATAAGATCTGCTCGCGCTAGTTGAAAGCTTACGCGTATGTTTTTGCGTTTGTTCTAACTTAAGAATATAGCAAGAAAACTCTCTACTCTGGTATCGAGTTAATTTGTGAGTTTCTCGGACAATGGTTAATCATAACCAAAACCTGTTTTGATGGTTTCTTATTGTTTCCGCTTGTTTGGTGAGTTTGCAAGAGTTTGTGAAAGGAAGTCTGACGCGTACAATTAGCTCATTTGCATAGTACAGCTCGTGCACTTTCAAGTCCGAGTCGGTGTTTTCAATTGTCAACAAATCTTGACAAAGATTTCTTTCGTTATCTTTTATGCTGAGATGCTGCAACAAATTTCACGAACGCAAAAAAGGCTACTAACATCATGTGTGTTTCTTCAACATAAGCATAGTGAAGTTTTACACTGCGAAAATAAAAATAGACAAGGAGTTTTGATATTTTAAACTCGATCAACAAAATCGAAATCGTTATTCGAAGCTGATTAAAGAAAGCGTCATCGTAACTTTGCTGATTATTTCTGCTTTATTCGTATATTTTCAGCTTAGCTTTTAATATGTTCTCAAACATTTATCAATCTTAAACATATTTAAAAACTATAGAGTTATTGTTTGAGTTCGTTGTACGTTTTCACACGAAAGTGCGGCGGAAGTACAATTTGTCATGTTTACTGACTGTACAAAACACTCATTGGCGGGCGCTCTCATTCATCGACAACAGAGAATTTACTGGATTTTTACACGGATAAAACTGAGCAGTATCTACGGACGTAAAATTACTGGGCCTTGATGAAACATCAAGCGTTGCTTACAATTCAGGCGAAACTCAAACTAGCAATTATTTTGTTTTACTTTTCGGTCGCGATAGACTGGCAAATTCCTCGCAAGCGTGTGGCAAGAGGAGCTAGAAAACTATGAAGTCCTGAAGCTCTGCTATATCTAAATATATCGAGCTAGTTTTTTGCTGTGTTATGGAAAAGCTGTTAATCTTCAGCATATGTCAAATTTAAAGTGGAGTAATGTACAGCTCATGTAAAAGAAGCATCCGTCGGAACACAACTTGGTCAGCGAAAAATATCTAAGCTTAAAGCGGAACATACCTAAATTCGACACTGTCTCACTTCACTCAAACTGTAGCAGGTTACGATGAAAATACTTAAGCAAAATTCCAACAGACGTAAACGCGTTGAGTTGTGGGCTAAAAACATGAAAAATTTCGGGAATTTCGGACGCCAATTCCCCCGCGCGACATCCGCAAAAATCCTCGCAGCATGTACGCGCGTGTGCCTCAGGTGATGGCGCAACTTGTTCTAAAACTAGAATTATTGTCCCATATCATGGGGACAACCCCAATACTACAAATGGCGCGCGCTTAAGGTCTCTGTCCCCGATTATGGCTCCTGATATAGTATATAACGCTCTGCTAAGTCAAGTTAATTATTTGAAGGAGGCTACATTAACACGGTATTGGTGATGCTTGTTTTAACTGTCTCGAATTTTGGCCATCTATGCAGTTCTTGTCTTTGCAACTGCTAAACTAAAACTACAGAAATCTCTTTTAACTTATAATTCAAATCCTTAGTTCGCAAATGTGATTTACTTCATCACATACTTCATTATAAACGCTCCACTGAATGCGTGCATGCATAGAGACATTACGACTTTATTTACTACTTTAGTAACCATGCCATGTTGATCGCTTATTGTTATCGAATAGCGTTGGCTACTGATACACATGTAAAATTATGACACATTTTAGAGCCCGGAGCAGCTCCTCAAAACATCACAGTAGTCAACAAGACGTCCGCAAGTATACTGGTCACGTGGTATAAAGTACCAAACGATAAACGCCATGGTTTCATTCAGAGTTACAAAGTGCATTATACATCAGCAACGGACAACGAGACAAAAAGTAAGGAAGTCAAAGCCCCTATCCGATTCTTGGAGATAGATGGCTTGGAACAAAACACCAACTACATCATTACAGTTATGGCTTCTACCAGTAAGGGATATGGACCAGCTAGTGAACCTATTTTTGTGGCTACAGATCCGGATAGTAAGTCTATTTTTGCACTTACAATTACAAATGAACTAGGTTGTTACAATGGATAGTAGCTTCTTACAGTGGCAACCGGGCAAATATACGTACCATTAATATTCTACAATAGGCTGGCAACCCATCTCGGGGGTAGAGTAGCTATGCCTCCCTCCTTTCCATTTACTCGTCCTAATTTATTCCAAGTTGCACTAGAAATCATGCGATCAGCTATATTCACCAGTTTGATTCATCATAACTCATTCAACCCCAGCAAAAAAAACGTGGCGCGACTGAGAAGGTTGTGGAAGTGCGAACTGACAAAGACTATGGTATTTCCCTACCTTGGCATCTTTAAAATTTGATTTTGTGCAACCTAGTCTGGATGGGATGCTGGTTTATCGCAGATTACACCTCATGCGAACAGTACATTTTCTTAAAAATATTGAACTGGTGACATAACATGCCTCTTCGTTTGTACCCACCTTATGTACATGGTGTATATCACTGCAATACGGATAAAAGGAGCTGCGTCACCGTTTCCGACTCTTTAAAAGTTTAGACTAAATTTTCCAATTTTCTTTGTTTGTAATCCGTGTTAATCCTCTCCATCCTTAACTATCCTTGTTCCTTTATGGTTTATTATTATCTCTTTGATGTTTGTCCATCATAGTTAACTACTATTTTCAGGTTTTCTTCAATTGCAAGGCAATTTCGTATGTGGTCAAAATAACTCAAAATGAATATAATTGAATACAACATCTGTTCCTTCAGAACCAAGTGCACCTCCCCAAATTGTTCGAGCAGTTAACAAAACTATGCACAGTGTTGGTGTCACGTGGAGAGAGGTCCCAGAAGGCCATCGACACGGTGACATCCTTAGTTACACAGTTACCTACCATTCAGCCACGCCTGAAGATACCATGCACGTCAAGTCTATAAGAACTCCAACACGTTTTGCAACCCTGACAAATCTTACCAAGGACACAAAATACAGCATCACTGTGATGGCATCTAATCAAGGTGGAGATGGACCTCCTAGCTCTCCCACGTTTGTGATCACTAGCAATGGCAGTAAGTTTTACTTTTTGCTAGCATAAGCGGCAAGATCAACCCTTTGTAGGAAAAAGATGGCGACGGGTATATTTACCCACAATTATTAGTATACGAAAACTTTAACAACGGTCATAAAAACGTCCAGAAAAGGATTGACATCTGAAAGGAGCTCAGTCACGGTCTGCGCATATTGAAAAGTTTAGCCCCAATTTTTCAAATTCGTCGTTTGTAATCCGTGTCAATCTTCTCCATCCTTAGCCATCATTGTTCCTTTATGGTTTATCATTGTCTCTTTGGTGTTTTTCTGTCTTATTAAACTGTTATTTTCAGGTTTCCTACCATTTAAAGGTAATTTTGTATGTGGCCAAAATAACTCAAAATACCGTGACTGAGCCTCTTTAAGAGCTAGCATACACAACGTCGTTAGCACAGGGCCAAATATTGCAAAAAATATGGCTTTCCTTGTTCTTTATGGGCTGTGTAAGGCTCGCATGGTATTGTGATAAAATGTACAGTCGTCATCTTATTTTCTACGGAGAATTGAAAGGTTAAGCCGAAAAATGCACCAGCTCATAAACTGCAAATTACCTGCAAACAAATTACTGTTCAAGTATTTTTCAGAACCAAATTTAAATCATTCATAATATTGTAAAATAGACAATTTCCCGTGATACGTTTTTTGCTTCTAGACACCTCAGTTAACAATTTGCATTGCACAAAAGCAGTTTGAACAAATTTGAGAGAAAACACCCTAACATAATTATCAGACCACATAAGCGTTGCTTTTTCGTTAATCAGATAAAATAAATTCAAGCCAATCGTAACGGCTTATTCGTATTTTGCCACCCAATCAGATTCGATTTTGTTCCCGACTTGTATATAATATATCCTTTTGGTGTTATCTACCACGAGGACGGTGGTGCAAGATAAACTTGTTACATAACTGTAAAGGGAAACAGCTTGTAGTTATTAATTTCCAGGTAGTGATAAATTGTCCAATGTACGTGTCCAACTTTGACTTTTCTAGGTGTTTTCCAGTGCCTCTGGAGAGATGAAGATGCCTTGTTTAAAGATCCGAACAGTTGTTTTCACTTCTACCGGTGTTCCAGCGGAGGTGCTATTCATCAGCACGAATGTTCCCCCGGAACTGAATTCCGACAATCAACACGTGATTTCAACCCATGCAACTCTCCCAGCGAGCCCTTCTGCCATGTCTAAGTCACCGTTGATTCTAATGTGTGTTGTGTTGTGTTGTGTTGTGTTGTGTTGTGTTGTGTTGTGTTGTGTTGTGTTGTGTTGTGTTGTGTTGTGTTGTGTTGTGTTGTGTTGTGTTGTGTTGTGTTGTGTTGTGTTGTGTTGTGTTGTGTTGTGTTGTGTTGTGTTGTGTTGTGTTGTGTAGTGTTGTGTTGTGTTTTTGTCTTTTCCCTTTTCCTATAAAATTAATGTTACGATTTTGAAGAGACTTCAAATGGATTTTTTCGCAGTTGTTGTTAATTAAATAACTGTGCCAATAAAAGCTAGCTTTTCCCTTTTTTCAGTCCTTTCTTTCTGACGGACTGGCTGACTGGCTGGTTGGATGATGTATGCATGTTTTGATCTAAAGAGTAATTCAATACACTTGTTTCTTGTTAGAATGTTAGGTGCTTGTCCAGGGACATGTGGCTAGAAAAAGAGAACATAACAATCAAACCGAGCATGATAACTTTGGCACAACTTAGCAGATAAGTTGAATTTAATGACGTATCACAGTATTGAACAGTAATAAAGATGTAATACCAACGAAACATGAAACGAAATTATACTTATGAAATGATGCTTTATACGGTATAATACCAGATCATCCATGAATGAGTGCTTCTCTGTAAAATTTAAAAAAAAAAAACAGAGAAGGTGAAGAAATCCTTTAAAAGAACTGGCGTCTCTGTCTGGAATTCATCCCTCATTCAGTAAAATTAGCAATCAAATCTAAATTCCGCAAAAAAATAAAGGAACTACTCCTTGATGTGTTACAATGTGAAGACGACTATATTGAAGTCTCCCAACTGATACAGAAGTTCTCTAACTTAACGCTTAACATAGTTTATTAATAATGGTATTCTAGTTGCTTATGTATGTGTATATTACACTATTACTTTGTTTTCTGTTTCCTGTAGTTTTTAGATATCGTTTATTTGTACCTTCTGTAATTATCATTACTTTTTTTCTTGCTTTACTTTCTTTAATATAAACTCTTGCCCCCGCCTCGATTAGTTCTGGAACTAATTGCGGGGGCAAGAAATTCTTGTAACTGTATATAAGATATATAATTAAATAATATATAATTAAATTCGTATGTGTAGAAACAATTTTGTTTAAAATTTGTCAAATAATGACCTGTAAAAACTTACAAAAGGATAAATAAAATCTTAGCTTTTCTTCTCTCAATCTCGAACCTCTGCACGCCCAAAGGCTCATATTAAAACTTTGCTAAATCCATTTTGCCAATAATACGTTACTGTCACACTGTGCTCAATGGAAATGACCTTTCTCATTAGCAATTGCTCCTTAGCAAACAAATTTAAGGGAAAATTAAATGCCATGCAGGTGCAGCTGACAATTTTCAAAAGTAAACAACGATGACCGCAATCACTTAATATGAATATGTACTGTACAGTCGCCGAATCGATAATTCTTACAGATGTTTCAGAACTTGATTTGCCTTAATACACTTCTTTTGTTTTTGACGAAAAATACTGCCATTTCAACCAGTACCAGAAAACAACCACGTATTGAGTGGCCATGTTTTTCACAAGTTGCACGCCAGAGGCTGGTTAAACTGTATTTAGGCCTGTCATGACGAACCAAGATGCATCTCCCACAACTACGAGAGATCAGCAAGCGCCAATGGTCTGTGTGAATTAAATGACTGTGGAGTTGAAGGCCTCTGCAGCAGAGATAAGCCCCTTATCTACTCAGTGGGCCTTGTGTTTGAGCAGATACGAAAAATTAAAGTAAGTCATGTTATTACCTGTACAGTACAATTTGGCTACATTTTACCGTTGAAGAATTGTAGCTTTAAGGTGGCCGAACACAGTTTTCGCGCGCGCTTTTGCTGATGCAATTCAGCGCGTGCACAAGGATTACAAAAAACAAACATGCCGTCAATAGAGCGATCATTTTATTTACCCAACACCCGCACTATCTGTACTATTTTTCTCTATAATTGAACACAGTGTATTAATGGCTTTAGTCTTTTATCACAAAGGTATGTTAGAAAAGGTAACGATGCAAAGAACCCAGCAATTCTCAGCTTTTTCTTTGTTACCGAAAGAACCCAGTTAAATGCAGCGAATGCGTAGCAAGTCAAAAAATTGCGATTGAATGAAAAATGGCACTCTCGGAAATACGCCTATTTCTCGAGAACCACTCATTAGAATTTTACGAAATTTAGCAGGAAAATACTTTAGGAAATAAGTAACTGGAGTATTGAGAATAATTGAACTTTAACAGAGGAAATTCTAGATATTCCAGTGAACCTTCAACAAGGGATAATTAAAGATCTCTGTTAAATTATTAGCAAAATGGTGTTAACTTGTGAGAATCGTTACAAGTTTGTTGCATGCAAATTATCGAGAAAATCTAATGAACAAAACCGATTTTAAAGGCCTTCATATTTTTATTCATGTTGCCAAGGCAACTGCAGCCACGTCAGCGTAACCATCAAAAAACCAAAGTTTGTGTTATTAAATTGCTTGCTGCCATTTTTGGCGACTGAGAGATCAAGGGTTTTAGAGAAAAAGGTGAATGAAACACAGGTATCAAAAACTGTGTTCAGCCACCTTAAATTTCATGGTAAATATCTTTGATGTTACTTATGTTCTTATAATCATACCATCATTCTAAACAAAATTATTTAATTACCACACAACTTCATAGCATTTTCACGCGAAAGTATGAGTAACAATCCATCAGTTATCGGCATAAGAACATTAACAGCATAGTCACATAATTAACTTTCAACATTTTCAAATCGAGTAGATTCGATTTGGGTAATCAACGAAACCGATACGCAATTATGACTTGACTAAGTGAAATATGATCTCCTTCAGGTAAAATTTTTAAACCTCCAAATTAGCAAAATCATTGAGCTTAGGTAATTTTTAATCTCAGGTATAACAAATACTCTTTTTACTTTAGTTATTGGAGAGCCGTTGTCTCTCTTCCCCTAAACTTCACAGGGTAAAAGGATCAGCAGTTGGGAGAAAAAACAGACGAGATACAAAGAAGCTAGCAGGTGACGGGATTCATCTAACATTTTTTAATTGGAAAGTGCGTTAAAGTATTATGTCAAAGAAATGACGTGTTTTTCGAGTTACGTTATTCCATAGCCTTGCCGATAAAATTTAATTTGCTGTTTAGGTAATTTTTAATCTCAGTTATAACAAATACTCTTTTAATGGTGAGAAAGCAGCACTACGTCTCCGGTCAGAGAGATGTCGCTGGGCTGAGATCATTTCTTTACACAAATACGCTGGGACAAATATGCTGGTTTTAAGAACATCAAATTTCCAAGGGGCAACTATCAGAACGATAGTTCCGAGACATAAACACCTATTGTCTCCATTGTTAACCAATAATTTTTTCCGCGCGCCAGTTAAAAATCCTTTTGAATTATTTTCAGCCTTTTTTAGATAAAAGGCGCGAAAGCCAAATGTCAAATTTGAAAAAGAAAACAGTCAAATTGCGACTTTCAATTTTTTTTTTCTATAAGCCTATTTGTTTGCAGAAAAATTTCCATGGACGAGTACTATCTATCCAGATATTTTTCTCTGACGGGACCTTTGGGCAGATAGTGCAGCTCCACCGACGAACTTACGTTACCTTATCCTAATATCGTTACGTGATCAATTTAACGCAATAAAAATCAAGGAAAATTTAGTGGTTAATTGTAAAGAGTTATAGAAACACTAGTGGACGTGGGAAAAATTTAGGAAAGCTTCCCTTGGTTGCCATGAAAACATCAAGGTTTGAGTAAAATGACATGCCATACCAAATTGTCTTTTGTCTTGTTTTTCACGATCGCCAACATTTTTCATCTAGTCTGTTTGTGTACAAGGAAATAGTCAAATTTGCTATTTACTTTCTTCAAGAGATAATCTCTTGATAATCTCTTGCTTTCTTGCAATGTAGAGCAAGTATTTGGAACTTCTGTACTTGCTAGTTATATATCGCTGATACTGCCTCCGCCGTATTTTGATATCATTGTTTATAATTGCAGAGCCTTCTGCACCTCCTCGAAATTTCAAAGCAGTAAAGAAAACGTCTACCAGCTACTTGGTCACGTGGTTAGCAGTACGAGCAAGCGAAAGCAACGGTGACATTGATAGACACATAGTGGATTATGGCACGAACAGTAATAAAACAAGCAAGGTCACTGAAGCTCCCCCCCCCCCCCCCCTCCCCCCGACATTTGGTGACAAGTAACTTACGACAGAATAACACCATCACAGTGTTGGCTTGTAATGAGATAGGTCTTGGACCACCCATTACATCTATTTTCGCGACTACAGCCGGATTAAGACAATTACTCTTAATCAAGAGTGGGTGACTTTTGACGCCTTCACGAGCTTTAAGCACTTGCAACTTTAAAAGTATTGAAGTAAGAAACTCCGAATTTGGTAACGTTGCCTAAATTGTAATTAGGAACAACAAAGTTGTATCGACCCTTAAAAAAAATTAATTTGAATTTAACTCATTTTTGCGATAAACAATGTATAAACTTCAGACAGACAGCTCAAAATAGGACATACTTTTATAACGAAAATGGATAGGACTCTTTGAGGAAGTCTCTGCAAAGTCAAAAAGCCTCAAGCTTAGTAATTCTTTCTTGAAACAGTCGAACCTCTATCAAGTGACTCCCTATTAAGCGGCCAACCTTTATTTGGCGGCCAGCGGCCAATTTCTCGGAAGAATCAGCTATTGTCAGCTATACACTGTAATAGAAACCTCTGTTAAGCGGCCGCGACCAGCTTCTTGCCGTCCCAAGGGTGATTTTGTTTTTTTGTTTAATTTATACCTTTGTTAAACGGCCAGGAATATTTGAAGTTGGACGTTTTTAGCCAGATGAAGGTAAAAGAATGACAATGTGGAATACTGTAAAACACATTTTCAGCAGTATTTAATTCAAACAATCACAAAACAGTCTCTAAACGATTTAGTTTGTTTGTACAGCACACGAGCCAGCGTTGGGTTGACAGACACGTCGCGTCTGTACACGTAATTGTTTCTTTGGCTTTTGTTAGCATTATGGACCGTATTATAACCATCATTGTTCTACTTTTTCTCCACTTCCATTTGTTTGTACTTATATTTGATAAAATAAAAACTGACCACGCCCAACGTTGTCTTCAGGTGAACCTCTATCAGCCATCTTCTGTAAAACGATGTTGTAAAATGAGCAAGTTCTGCGCATTTTGGAGAAAGCGAACCACATTGGCTAATTTTTTCGTTATTTTTAGTTGGATTTGAACACTGGCGTAACATATTTAGCTTGAGCTAGTTCAGAGACCGATAGATGCATTAAACAGATCTGAAAAAACAACTGTAAAATTCAGAAATTCGAAGGTAAAATATGAATCTTTTTTTTTTTTACTAAACCTTGTCCTCGGGGTCGCCGTCGTTAATGCTAAGGCTCCCTAACGTCGTGGCCAACCAAATGGAGCTAATACTGAGCCATTTCTTTCAATGTTGAGCTGACCATAGCCCTAATTCCGATAGGCACGCTGAATTGAACTAGAGATATGCTTGAAATTCGTGAGTAGTACCTCGCCTTGGTGTGGACGCACCTCATCCCTCTCCCCAGCCTCTCACGATCGCGCTTTCTGCCGGAAATGCCGGAGAAGACACTTGTTATGTGCCATGTACACCTTAGTGCCAGTATCCTCTCTTACCGTTCCCAAAGTCTTAATTAGCCAATCAGAAACCGTGTTTACCGTCCTGATATTCTACGATATTAAGTCACTAACCTAATATGTCCAGATTTCTCGCCGAATTGGAGTTTCTTCAGTGTTGGTAAAACCGGCATCAGGCGGTCTTGGTCTCGTCCTCCACCGCAAAAAAAAACAAATAACGCCTGATCGCAGGTTTTTTTCTGGTACGCTTAAGTCGTAAAAACATTTCATTCTCGTACGGATCCCTTTTCTTATGCTCCGACTCCCATCGTGCGTCACTCAGCGTCTTTGTGTATGAACCAATAGGAAATGAGTAGTGAGTAGTTTCGTTTGCTATTTGTTACTGTGTGTCCTTTATGTAATTTGGATCATCCTGTTTTTGAACGGGTTTCTGCGGATAAAAATTATTAGGCACGAAATACCATAGTACTGATATTCTCACCTTAGACAGTTGCGACGCTAAAATAAAGCATGAAAACATAAATTAAGGTCGACTTGAACGGGATTCGAATCCACGACCTCTGGGCTCCTTGAATAAATTGTTGTCTGTGATTGTTAAAGTACACGGGGTTCAAGAAGGCGAAAAAACCATTTTATGCTAGCTTGCACTTGCGTCGCACTGTGAAACTATCCTTTTCAACCATTTTAAAGTGTGTAATGGCGTACATATTTATAAGTCTAAACGCTTCTTTTAAAAGCCCGCCGAGAGTTCAGAGGGTGATAATCGGTATTTCGGCATGTTCAACATCAGGTTCAATATGTTCAATATAGGATACTTGTCAGACCTAAAATAAGCATAGCATAACCTCAAAAGAGGCCGGCAGAAGCCCTCATATGTGACTGATGTCATGTTGCAAATTTTAGCGAAACCAAAACAACACCATAACAATAACCTATTTGACTGTACAAATATCGAGTGTCGCTTTCTTTATGTCTACTGGGCGTTACCTGTAATTTCCGGGGGGAAAGGATAGGTGAGCTGTTTGTAAACAAGGAGGGGTGGGAGACGATATTTTTAGTTGATTGCGTCGGAGAACGCCACTAAATGGCTGTACAAACGGGAGGACAAAAAAAAATATAGCGATTTTTCTAGATCAGATTTTCCTGCGTTACGTCTTGATCTAGAGGGCGTGCCAAAATCTTTCCTTCGTTCAAATAGTTAAGCGAGTCACCCTTCCGTTCGGGGAGTCCTAGCCGGCGCCCCGACCCATTCCCCAGAGCCATTTAAAGCACACATACCTCACGAAGATAACTCATCAACTAAATATCAGCGAGCACTGAAGGTGACCCAGCGCTTAGATCAGAGCACATTCAGAAAACTGCTCCAAAATGGTGGACTGCTACCGAGTCATCAAGGGCATGTGCATCGTTCTCAACATGATCATGTACACACTGCTCCTTGTAATGAATTACGCCTCTAACAACAGCAGTGGGATCCTATTTGGCAACAAGTCCATTGGGCAGGTGGCGCGAAAATACTTCATAGAATTCAACCCGGCTCCGTGGGCTTTCGACATCTGGAAGCTGGTGAACGCTTGGACAGCCCTGTGGATCCTTTACTCGCTCAGCCATATCTTCAGGAAACGTGTACCCGATGTCCTAAGCGCGTTTTTCTTCGTGTTTTTCACGCTCGCCACCTTGTCAAACATGGCGTGGACGCAGTTTATGAGCTGGGAGTTTATCAAAGTCACGACAGGCTTAAACTTTGGGATCATGGTGTTTCTTTACGCTTCACTCGCTTGCAGCTACTCTGGTCTGTACAAACACCGCTACTACATCAGTCGATTGGACTTTTGGGTCATTCATCTCCTCGTTAACAACGGGATTGCCGCGTACACGACCTGGATAACTGTGGCAGCTCTCCGGAGCCTGGCTGTAACTATCACATACTTTCACGGCCTAAAGCAAGAACTCGCAGTCACGATCGCCCTGGGAATTCTCGGCGTTTCGATCGTGGTATGGTTTATTTTAGAGAACACTGTTTTTAAGGATGACCTTCTTTACACATGGACAATTTATCCAGTTTTAATTTGGGTTTTGGCAGCCAGCGTAATATTCCAGTTCAATCGCGTCAGCCGCCTAAACACTGTCATTATGCAAGCTCTCCTTGCAGTTTCTTGCACGTTTTTCATCGGTCGAATTTTCCTCGTGCTTTGGAGAATTGTCAACAAGACATGTGAAACTAGAGCAACAATTGACATAGCCATGAGTGAAATTCCTCAGACGTCAGATGCAACCCGCGAGCAAAAATATACTGATAAAACAGATAACCAAGGCCTTGTAGACTAGATTTATTATTGCGCGCTTAGCCAGGAAACATATTTACTTTCTGTTTATATGATATGGAAATCGATATTGTAACTTCAGATCTGCAACAATGAGCACTTAAAAACAATTTTTTTTCATGTTATGTCACGCAATTTTAAGTCGTAGTGTGACTAGTGTCATTCCACTGTCCCCAACGTGGCCTGTGTAGGACTCTGTCACGTGCTCGGCTAACGATCTTCAAATCAGGACATCAAAGCGATCCGCACAACGCAGAGAGGTTAAATTCAGGCCCAAATCTCTTGTGTTAATTTTACGGTGACTCTAGCGATACTTCCTGTAGCTGCCCCTCGTCTTGCTGGTTTACTTCATGTAAGAATAGAATAAACCATCGTTTGAAATTTAGCTTTTTTTCACCGATAAATTTATGTCAATTTTGTTAGTGATAGCAGCACTGTTTAGAAGTGTACTCATAAATGCATAAGTGGCAATTGACGCACGTACTGAATTAAATGTCAGCGGCATATTGAAATAGAGCGATCTGACTTTCTCATCACGTAGACATCCTAGGATAACAGCAGGTTAATCTGCTTAGCCTTAAAAAGAATTGTTCTTAACGTTATCAACTTCAATTAACCCCTTTTCAGTCCTTTTATTATTGAATATCGTTTGAAAAAAGATGAGGTCTGATAAATTCAGCAGCAATTCGAAAACGTAAAAATGCCAATATGACTGGCTACCATGCATGGCGTCGTGTAAAAATACGAGACGGCCAGAGAGTGAGTAACCGTCGTATATGGATTTGTATCTTTTTACTGTGCTTTTCTCTGAGTACAGGTCTTGAAATGGTCCGACTCTATATCCAAGAAAAATCAAGGTGTTCCCCTATTTTCTCTTGTCATGCTTTATTGGAAATAAATTTTCACCTCATCTATATTTCGTAATTTTGGCGGGAATTTTTTCGCGGCGCTTAATTTTTGCCATTTAAAGTACAGGATTTTTCAAAACCAAGTCACTTTATTTCCGCGATCACATAGTACATACTATGTTACGAACTAAACCTGAAAAGTATATATAGGAAACAATCCCACATGTATTTTTTTTTTATTTTTCATGATGCATTGCATTCATTCTACTACTGCCCTAAAGAAGGCGTAAAGTAGTGTAACAAAATGTACAACAGGGGACATAATTTATTTGCTCAGGAGATTGACATTATTTGACGCTGCCTCGTCCCAGGCGTCGTTGCGTTTCGTAGGCGAAAGGCAAAAAATAAAGAGGGCGATGCTTGAGGGTTAGGTTGGGCAGAATTTGACGATTACACAAATGTAGCACAAGAACTGCATGGAGCTGAGGAAAGCGACCATGAACAATTGCCACACAGCGTGATCTACCCTCGGTATATCCACCTTGATCTACTGATGTTACACTGAACATTAATTTGCGTGCATACGTGTTTTAGCGACGTCTATTTATTTTTTTAACAACACAAAACAACACTAAAAACGCAGAAATTCATGACATGGAGAAAATTTCATGTAATAATCTAGCCCATGCTAGTGGCTTTGCGCGCCTTTGCAGCTGCTTATCTCAGTGAGGTGGTGGGAGACATTCCAGTGGAGTGACAATAAAGCTGGGAAAAAAACGCAGAACTGACTTTCTTAAAGGCAGGAATGTTTGTCTTCCTTGTGTTACTGACGACTGTTCACGGTATTCGAAATTAAAGTTGGTTCAAGTAATACAGTCGAACCTCCTATAAGCGACCACCCAAAACGTCAAGCCTAGGTAGTCGCTTACGGGCGGTGGTCGCTTCCGAGAGATTAGACCATATTGGGTCAAAATTTTGCCTCATTAGCATATGGTAACTGCAGGGACTTTTGAATGTTTCATTCATTTAGAAGTCAATCCGGTACTTTCCGTCTGTTGTTATGCGATGTTATAACACCTTATTATCCAATTTCCGCTCTATTATCTGTCAAGTGGTCGCTTACGGGAGCTTAAAAACAAAAGAAAATTTCAAAAAAAAAAACAAACAAAGTGGTCGCGGTCGCTTACAAGAGGTTCCAACTTGTATAGTGATTTGACTTGGAAACTTGGTATTTTGGATGACTGGTCGCTGAGGAGAGGTGGTCGCTTACGAGAGGTGGTCGTAACCGGAGGTTCGACTGTATACATTGAATCAAACAAGAGACAGTGTTTCATTGGGAAGAGAGTTGAAAATACGACGCGCAGCGGAGTGTTTTTGACAAAATTTGAGGTGTTTGATATATCTTCTCAATCGAAGCAAAAACGTAAGAGAAGTAAAATCGTCAAAATCTTGGTGTCCAAACCTCCTTCACGGTTGATTTTCTTTGTTTTAACTTAATGAATTATTAATGAGTTTGAAAAGGGTAGTGATCGTTCGGCCGGTGAAAGTTATCTGGTCGCTTTGGTGTTTACGGGGCAATTTAATAGTCATACAACACAGTATGTTCAATCAGAGCTAGACAACGAGTTGACCTTCTTTCGCTTGGATTGTTGTGCATAACAGAAGACCACGACTATGCGGAGCAAACAAGTTGATTTCTCAACCAATCATATGTCAACCCAAACCTTGGATTGGTTTCTTCATTTTTCCCGCAAATTTTGCGGTCTCGCATTGCGGTCCCGCATTGGTCGTGACTATATTTGGGTATGTTACGATTAGTCAGATATTGGTTTGTCCAATTTAGTTTAAGGAAAACAGCACAAAGGTAATCACTATCTAGAATTCTACTTCTTTTGTGTAGAGATGAAGAGGCAACCAAAGCTTCTCAAACTCATTAATAATTCATCAACATCACAACCGTGATGGAGGTTTGGATACCCGGTCTTAATAAGCATAGATTTTGACTATATTACTTCTCCGTTTACTCCTTTGTTTTTGTTTCGATTGAGAAGATACATCAAACACTCGAGACAGTGTTTCATAGGCTATCCAAACACCTCGAATTTCGTCAAAATACTCCGCTGCGCGTCTTATTTTCAACCCTCCTCTCGGTGTTTGGATATCCCGGTGAAACACAGTCTCTCGTGTTTGATATATTACATCCACGAGGGACTAGTTCCGCGACAACTTACTTACAGATTACATGAGGAGACTGCTTGTAGAGACTAGTCCCTTGTACTGTTTACACGTGAGTACTTATAGCAGTGTACCCTGCAAGACAGATTTTTGCTCGGTGAGAGACAAGAGGGAGAAAGAGAGAGAAAGCGAAGAAGGATAAGTTTAGTTTACTCAAAGGGACTTGCCGAAAGAACTTGTTGTAGGAATCTAATAGGGAGTTTAAGCAAATCGCTACGGCTGGCTCTGATACGGCTACCGGAAGTAAATTTCCCCCAAAATGAGACACTGCGCATGTACGTCGGTTGCATCAAATTTGGCAGACCACCGAGACGTACTCTCCCCAGACCTTTTCAGTCACGGCAGTCGTAGTTGCACCAGCCGTAGTGATTTGCCTAAACTCCCTAATTGCAGAGGCAAGTCCCCCTTGTGTGTGCCAACCTTTATGCTTCCTTCACGTTTGTACCACAGTCAACCAACTATAAAACATCACAAGATAAGAAAAAACTTTTCTCGTTTGCAGCTGATTCAGATGCAGTTTTATTTGCAAAACTGACTTTGTTACAATTTGTTATTGCTAAATTGCATTACTTCCAGTACAAAAGGGCTAAGTCATCCGCAAAATACTTGAGAATTTTGAAAATATTATATTTATATACCAGGTGATTCATTAGATTCAATTTAAAAACCATTCGCTAAACAGATAGGCAACAGCAACTTCCTTCCTAGGTTGAAGTCCTGGGCCCAAGCATTCGGTCAACCTGTGATATTAGTCACACGTTACTAGGCAACATTTGTTTTATGCCATGTTAGAGGTGACAACTTTCTGAACGAATGTTCATGAAAGCTTACAGAACTGGAAATCTATGCAATGTAATAATTATTTCTCTAATTAATTTTATTCTCAAAAATATATTCCAGTATTATGGTACTATTGAATTGAATTTGAATAAAAACTATTTCTTACAGAGCTTTCATTCTATGTCAATCACTGTACAGACCACTGCTGATGTCACAGTTTAAATTCAACCCTGTTAGCATATATTGAAATTCTCCGGAACAGTGAACAAATGGTATCTGTTAAAACTGCTAGAAAAATAGTGTCAGTTACATACCAAGCATGACCTCTGGTGTTTTCTGTAACGCAACCTATCCCTGTCACATGGTCTTGCAAATTATCACTTACTTATACTTGTCAAGATTCCTTAGACTGCTCAATACTTATCAGCATAAAAATATTACCTAGCAATCCTTAGAGTGATTGGCTGATGTGAGAATGCCATCGATTGGCTAAGAATGCCAGTCCTGGCTGTACGCTAAAAGATGAGTGATTGATTTGGTTATTGTGCAATTGGATTAGCAACCTTGAAACTTGAAATGCCAAGTCTTCATTTCCACCAATAACAATAAAAGGTATTACTAGTCTAATGCTAGCTTTCATAATTGATAAAATGAAATATAACTCAATGCCTTGTGATTAGTCTTTTCCTCTGATTTTACATATGGGTGTATAATTTGAACATGAAAATGTACTGTTTAGGGCATGTAAAAGCCCTCAATTTCCCCAGTGAAAATCCTTTCTCTTAAAATCCTTTCAAGTAGCTCTATTAACACATCACTCTGTCATCATACTTCATTAGAATTTGTTTCCATAGGTTCTGTTGTATTTCCACCTCCCTCCCCCACAGGAGCAGCCTGGTCACCTTGGTAAAATGTGGGCTGAAAAAAAAATATACAAAATCTAATGGAGATCTGCGCGAATATGAGCTCTAGATGCGCAAAACATATCCCATCCTCAATTAAAGTTCAGTGAATCGGGTTTCAAATAAGTTAGAACTGCTTTGTTTCTCAGGCCTGTCGCACTTCTACAAGGGTAACACTTACAAAATACTTGTACTGTCATGCACAGCACTTGTTTGTTGGTACTACTTAATCACGATGGACCTCACTTATTCTACTATACAGGGTACACATCCCCCCTTCCCCATCCCCCCCCCCCCCCCATGACATAGGTTACAACAGACAATGAAGTTGCTATCAACAAACCGTGGTAGGAACTTGGTATTCTGATACGCCAGAAGTCTCTACAGCAGTTTCCTCATCATCAGAGTTGTCCTCCCCTGAAGACGTGTCATCTCCCACCTTGTCTGTCTTCTGTGGTGGAGTGGGGACAGCTGGACAAATAAAGAATGAAGTGCCATAAGATGACAATCTGCACAGCGAGGGAGAATCAATCTGACAATTCATGCACCATACCAGTACAATGAATTGCACCATTTCACACAAGATTTTGATATTAAAATTATGGTTATTTCCAGTTGTAACTCAACTGACCTGCTCACTACTTTCCAGTTTCTATTTGAACTACAGTGTTCTGTGAAAATGCAGGGCTTACAAGAGGTAAGCTCATTAGCCAGGGAGAAGGGGGTGTAAGTGGTAAGGCATAAAACCAGCATTTTAAATATGACAATTACATTTCTGAGGGTGGTTGGGCAATTTTTCTAAGCAAAAATGTTTTTCAGGATCAGGTCATTCATGGCTTTGCGTGTGGGTTATTATTCTTGATACATTTCTTTGCTATCCTCTGCAAAACAACAACATGAAATGAAGAAATTCTGTGTTGTCGGGGGAACATGAGCCACTACAGCTACTTTTTAAAATTTATACACTGTGCTCCATAAGCAGTTTCAAGATGCCAAAGTAAAACAAACTTAATGACTTAAGAGTATCACAAGTTTCGTAGGTAATATTTAAATTTGTTTTTGAACCAATGTTGTCTTGGGCATCCATGTCATGGTTAACATGTCTCTCACAAATGAGGCAATACATGTTCTTTATTTGACTAGAAAAGAAATAAAATCAACATACTGTTGTGTCTCTTAGGTTCTTGATCAGATTGAACCTTGCCACTTGATAAAACATTATAGCAGTTGTCACACACTCGCAGCGGTTTTGTGGACTGGGAGGGTAGTAGAAATTTTTTTGTTGAACAACTACTGCACACCACACCTCCACACTTGCGACAGTGATGCTGAATAAGAAACAACAATCAAAGTTATCAGCAACCTTACAAAAATCAACCTGAAAACCAGATATCTTTGTTTGCATGCTTTACATTTTCCCTTGTTTTGAGAGGTCAGTTGCTAGACCAAAAGAAAAAGATGTAGCTGGTCACAAGATCCCTATCTTTCCAAACATGCAGTCAGAATGAAACAAAAACCAATTCTAGATGCTGTGTACACAAACCTCTGTAAAGATCTCCTAGCAAGTTATGAGTACAGGGCTAAAAGAAAAAAAAAAAAGAATTCCAGTTTGCCCTTGGGACAAGGAGCTCTCAAATATTGCTTGCCCTGGGAAGTCTTAATTTGTCATTTTACCGCTTTAGATTTCAGACGACCTGGATGATACCTTGCCCACTGGGCAAGTGCAAATGAAAGCTACTTGCCCAGAAGGAAAATCTACTTGTCCCGGACAACAGGACAGCACTTTTTTCAAGCCCTAGAGTATGGAATGTTTGGGTTGATTTCCATCACAGTTTACAAGGAATGTGTCAGCTATTTCCCTATGTACCCAGTATAATATTGCTACATTTACGGAGATTGAAGAAGAAACTTGAAAGTCAGTTCCACAAGTAAGTTGCACCTACCCTACGGTTTAGAGCTGTAAACTTGCTCTTTAGACAGTGCATGCATGTTGAAGCCTCACTATCAGGAACCCAAACAGCAGCATGTTCAGTCGTACCTTTCTTACCCGCTGAAATCAAATTAGGAACAGAATATTACATAAGGAAAATTCACGATTAGTCTTATAATACATGATCTTGGTTACAGTCTTCTTTGATGTTTGTTACAGTCTTCTTTTTCACATTAAGATATTATCACTGTTTTTGCAACACCTTACCATTATTAAACTGATGTTCTGCATTGTTCAGTTCAAACATTTTTTTTTTTTTCAATTTAAGGTAATAGATCACGCATGTAATTTCAGCTTCTTTTCTTCTTTACTTTCTGGTATATATTATATTTTGTATGTGTGTCTGTGTGTACGTGTGTGTGTCCGGCCAAAATTTGACTAACCAATTTGTAAACTGGCAACCCGGCATTTTAAACCTAGTGGTTATTTCGGGTTGCCAGAACCCTAATTTTCAGCAATATTTTATACATTTCTGTATTAATTAATGAAAAAAGGGTAATAAAGAGGATGTTGTTGTTGCAGAACAACAACACAAACACACACAAAAAAAAACATTTGTAAGACCATGCGGAATGTTTGAATGCCATGTAAGCATTCCTGTTGTAGAGTGGGTTTCTGAAGAATGCGCACACCATGACTTACAGGACTAATGAGTATTGGAAAACTGTCGCAGGAGTGAAATCCCATTGTCAAATAACCCATTCTGAGAACATTATCCTAGGCTTGGCAATGCATCAAGGCTAAAGCTCATTTCAAAACACTGATCAAAACAAGCTGCTGATTAAAATACCCACTCTTTGCCAACAGGTCTTGTATACACTTGTTGATATGTGCCATCCATTCTGCCTTTTCCGTCCTTGTGGCTGCATACACTGCAAAAGACTTCTTTGCACTTATGATCTGCCATCCATTCTTTAAATCTTGAGACAAACGTACAAGAATAGGTGAGTTTCACCAACTAAACCCCTGCAGGAACCTGTGTATTATTTATGCTCTAAATTTTATGTAACCACTGTAAAAGATTTCTTTTTTTCTAGTGGCCAGGAATGCTCTAAACAATTGTTTTGTTTTGTAAGAGGATGTAATTGACAGGCAGCGGAGTAGGTGTCCACTTAAAGTGATCCAATTGCAAAGAGTACATATAATTGGACACCCACTAATGACCATTTCTGTTCCTTGTACTCCAATTTTATAACAATAGTTAAAATACATGCCTGTTGAGAACCAATCAAAACAAGAATACTACTACTGATATGATCTGCTATAATAATACTTAGTAAAAGTTACACCACCATGGGCTTGGGTTTACAAATAGGAGACTTAAGGTTCATAGATGATTGAAACTTACTTCCTTCATCATCCAAGGATTGCAGTTTGATGTCTTCCAGTGGGATAAGATGCTGCTTGTTGTACTGAAAATTTGACAATAAATAAATAAAATTTATTTCAGTAATCTCAAGAACAAAATTTCCCTGATGCTGTACCCTCACACTAGCCTGAGAAACAAGACGAATGTTTCCTTCAAATGCACTTACAAATTTTAAGTCAACAACTTTTACACCAAATTGTTTTTAAAGTTTGCTGAAACAGTTGAAGCAACTGGCCAAAAACACTAAAACCCAGTTAAAAGTGTTTCTTAGCAGGGCTTGAAAAAAGTGCCGTCTGGTCATCTGGGACAAGAAGATTTTCTTCTGGGCAAGTAACTTTCCATTCTCACTTGCCTGATGGGCAAGGGATCAGGCAGGTCATCTGCCAACTGAATCATTAAAAGAGCAAATGATGACTTGCCAATTTGAGAAATACTTGTCATAAGGGCAAACTGGAATTCAAGTTTTTTTTTAGCCCTGCTTAGACACATTCCTACCCTCCAGGAAACCATCACTAACTCTTAGTTGACATGCATAAAAAGTCAAATGGATCAGATTGTACTCTTTGTTTTTAATATTTTACCAAGCATTTACAGCAGTACAGTTTACTATATATCATTTGAAAGGGCACAAAAAGTACTTTCCAGAGAAGAAAGGTTGCCTTCAAGAAAAGTAATATCACTTCAAAAAATTTATGCAAGGGGAAACTCTTGCCTCGGTCAGAAACCCACAAGTATTCCTGGGTAGCTTTACCTATCATATTTTTGCACAAAAACACTAAGTTGCCAGTTTTTCAATAATTTTCCCTCTGAAGACTATTTAGCATCACTGGAAATAGATGCACTGTAGACAACTGCTGGAAAAATTTCATTTTTCATCATATGAAAAATTGAAACAGAGAGTAGCTCTGGAAAATGAAATAAGAAGTTTACAACATCTATTTTTTTCCCTCATCCATACATGTAGATTTCAATTAATCATCCTTTTAAGACCCCCGATTATCGCACATACATTTCGGAAAACAAACTAAACACAGCAATTTACTTCATTGATAACAAACCCTACTGAAAGAAAACTAAATGTTCACCATGCAAATACAGAGTTGTGCACAATTCTTACCTTTTTCTTGTTAATGACAATATTTCCATACACAAGAAGGTCATTGAACAAAAAGAACTGCCGCGGCTTGGGCTTCTTGCGGCACAGTTTGGTTAAAACTCCTTCACCAACCAAAACTCTTCCAGGGACCAGTAACGGCTATAAAATTGTTTGGAAAAAAATTGTACCAACTTGTTAATGAGAGGAAGACTTTAGCTTGGGAGAAGGATGAAACTATATATATACATGTAAATATACATTTATTTAGTAACAGTGTAGGTCGAAATTGTCCAATACTAGCAAGTTCTTATAAGAACACCTGCAAGGAAGAGGGAGGGTTACCCTACAAAGATAAGAGAAGTTGCTTCCCTGAGTTGTCTCACCATCCGAAGCAACTTCAAAAAAAAGCCAGAAAAAGGGTCACTTGACTTCTTAAATGAAACTTTGAAAGGCTCACTCGGCAGGGGTAAATCTGGGGAGGGCTGTCTCAGCACCATAAAATGGGGCCACAACCATACTTAATATATACTTTTTCAATGGACTCAGATTCCATGTAAACATTACTTAAAGTGCAAATTAATTTATTTATTAATTAAAGATTAATATATTACCTGCCCAGAAGCTCCAAAACAACTTTCAACATTTCTTATCCTTCTCTCATTAGCTTCTGTGTTAGCTATAAAAATCATCAAACAAATGCAATAGTACGCTTAGTACAAGAGTCAAGCAAGACACTCATAAATATTAACTATATCATGAATAATCTGCAAAACATTGTTGAATTGATCAATTTGATACGCAGATTAAGCATTCCTTTTAACGAAAAATACAACCAACCGCTTGGATAAAAAGAAATATTACAGTGGTAAAGCAGGCAGATTAAATTCATTTTCTCATTTAAACTTTCCTAAAGTTGGTTAAATCCTTACAGTTCACATCGAGTGAAGTTTGCAGCCGTGATGAGCTGATCAAACTAAAATGTATGCCAAGACAATGCGCTGAACACTGTGCTACTGCTAAATTCAACCCGTTCACGATAGCTGGAATCGAACCGAAAGAAACTAAATCTATTTCTAATGCATGACCATTGAATGTACCCAACACAACTGTACAAGGAGCACAACCCATCTCTCACACAACGCCATGCAGTGAGCTTTTCACCGACCCAAAAGCTTTCAACCTCTCAAAATAACCAGTTTCCAAAACAAAGTATAAATGTACAGAGCAGATGAACTTGTTAATGACTTTTACAGCAAAATCTTGCCCCCAAAAAAAGGAATAAACGTACAATTCCATCACATACCTAGCCTGTCCACCATCTTGTAGTCTGCAGATCTAGCGGATGTTCATGTCACATGGTCATGAAGTCATCTTGATTGATGCGTGGGACATGCCCGCGGGGGAGAGCCTCAGATGTCAATATTTCCCATTTATGGAAACAAACGGTAAATTCCATAAATTGTTACCTTAACAGGAAGTTTATGGCAAAAAACGAAGGTTGGTTTAATGTCTTTAGGCATCAAACACAAACATACATACAGAATTGGCCTTATACACCCAGGATCTCGCGCGGCCGTTCTTCTCGTCCAGAGGATTTCGCGCGGCCATTTTTTTCTAGCGGTTTTCTTTCGCGTCACACACGACGGACTAAGCGAAAGAGGGACTACTCGTAGTCTATACACACCCATATATTTCCCTCCTAATTTTAATTTCATTCCCAGATTTCTTGTGTTGTTGCGCCCTCAGGAGATCTGGGGACGAGGTTGCTTTGCCTCTCACAATTCGCTGGGTGTACCCCCTCCCCACCTAACTGTAATAGAACTTCATTTTAAACTTCAACTTTAATTTGGCATCCAAAAATTAAAGTTAACATAATTTCTGCTACACAATTAATGGATAGTTACCCGTGGCGGATCCAGACCTTGAGCTAACGGGGGGTGGGATGGGGTGGTTTTATTTTGCTTTCCCTGCCGGCTTTTCTTCCTTCCGGGATTTCTTCCTTTTTTTACCTGAAATAAGGGCGTCCCTGGGGCCCCCAAGCCCCTCCCCTAGATTCGCCATTGGTTACTGAGCTATCAAGTTCAGGTAGCTGCTTCCTCCCTGAGGGGGCTTGGAAACAATATCGTCCCCAACGAAAATTTTGAAAGACTGAAGCATCTTGGACATGTTTTCAATTTGACCATTTTAAGGTATCCAGTAGGGATTTTGACGGTTACTTGCTTTTAATTAACAGCCAGTCAAAGACTACAACATGATTTTTCATAGACTTGTGTGATCAGTATGGCAATAATATTAGGTTGTGTTTAAAACACGAAATGGCAAAATGAGGAAATGACAAATCAGGTCAGACGGGTGTCTGAGAGGGTTACCCTTAAAATTATTGAACGCTAACCACTGTTGAGTCAGTGATATTTAGGCTGACCAAAGTGCTACTTAGGCTAACCACTGTGCCATTTCACCATTTTTTTGCTGCCCAGCAAAAGGGGTAGAATATTGTTAAGATATTACATGAATTTGTTTTGGAACCCATGCTGAAATCTTATTCCCCTAACCTGGCCCCAGCTGAAATTCACCCCATAATCATCTCTTAAGGTTAATAGATTATAGCCTGTAAGCACAGACTGATTTCCAGCTTTTGTATTTTTGGGTGGCATGAGACAAAAGCCAGAAATCCATCTGTGTTCGCAGGCTAAACACTTTGCCACTAAAAAATATCCATACCCACAAAATTCCCAACAGGAGGGATGTAGGTGTTCATAAGCCAAAGTTTATTTTAGACAATTTTGAAGCTAAACTGGATATTTCTGGACCAAACAAAACCTTCAAGTGAGGTTATGGCATGGACATTTTCTGGAACAACAGAAATTCTATTTAAAGAAGTTTCAGAGGAATAATTTTCTTGATTGTACAAACATTTTTATCCATACTGGTATATTTGATTTGTTTTATTGTACGTAATCAGTTCCTATATACCAGTAACCAGATGTTTTTCACCAAAACAAGGTGTTCCTCAGTCAACTTTCACATATACATGTAACAAATTTTTATGTTACATTTGTACAGTAAAATTGATATACAGTGTACAAATGTCTCATATATTGATTATCCTGCAGCTAACCTACTCCCAAAAAGTTGAGTTTTTTATAATAAGTCGGGGCAGTGACTATGGGCACAAACTTATTGCAAATCTCTGTGTAATTAATAACCTAATTAATTATATAAGGTAGTAAATACATTTTTGCTCCAAGAAAAGTCTAGCACTCAAAACATCAGCCTCTCTCATATTCCCTACAGTTCTTAAATTATTTACATTTATCAGTTATAGGGGGTGATAATCAAGTAGATGTCTCTTGACCCAGATGCAGCCCAACACATTATTTACCAACGACTTCTATTCACACAGTTAATATTCTCTAGTGTAAACACGATGAGCTTCTGAGAACTGTTATAACTACTAAATATTATTAAAAACTGGATCATTGAATGATGCAATTCGATAATTTTCACTGGTTTAGCCATCATGGTAAACGAGCCATTATATCATGCTCTTTAAATATGGTATGAGTACACATTATTTTTGGTAGCAAAATTATCTTTACCTCATGTTAGTTTTCTATATTAAATATTTTTAGGGGGCATTTTTAATAAAACAATTATTCCACTCACAATTTTTTCTTGCTTTTGTACATGTACACTAGATGATTATAGCCAACTCGGTATTACACATCTCATTGGCTATCTATCATCTCATATCCGACACACGCTTGTGGAGTAATAGACCATTTTACAGTTGTCTGCTCAGTAACCTGGCCTTTGGATGGCAGCCAGGCTGGAGTTGACCTTGTTTTGATACAGACCACTGCTTTTGTTGTGTGAAACTAGTTGTTCTGATGCTAACTATGTGCAGCTTCGCTGCCATACAAAGGCCAGGTCACTGAGCAAACAACTGTAAAATGGTCTATTGTTAATTACTATAAGAAGTACATTATACTATCAGCTACAAAGTGCCACCTGTGCTTAAAGCATTATACATAAAAGTGACACTTGAGGCATAAAATTCCCAGCTGGTGATCATGTAACTGTCTGTGAAATTTCCTCAAGGATTGGTTGTGGAAGCGGTAGTCTACTGATGTGTTGAGACAGAACAGTCTTCCTTAAGAACTTTATACAATACTCCTCAAGTCTGTACACTGCAGTAAGAAGATTTAAAACAAAATCATCATCATAAATTTTCAATAGTCCTTGAAGTTCTTCTTGACCATTTACACGACTTACATGACTTACATGTACTTTCAATCTGAGTAGAGGGAGAGAGACACTGTGACTGCAAACTGGCTTCCATATTTATAAGACCAAGCCAAAGACTATAGAGGGTCTGGAAGGGTATTCTCGGGATCCAGGATTTGACCAAAATTCGGTGCAGGAATCAGGAAAACGTTAAATATCTTAACAGGACCCCGGGATTTGACTGCTTCCCAGGAAGCAGGACTTGCCAAAATTTGGGCATGGGATGAGGAATTTTTTTTGCCTGTCTGTCAGGAATTTGGGAAATCATCTAGCGGCCACAGCAAATCAACCAGGAGAGCGCTAAGTGGTGTCTCCTTTCAAACCAAACTATAGAGTGTGCCTGGTTAATAGTTATCTAAAAGAAACTGTCAGAGAGTATTTTGTTCCAACCAGATGCCAGAAAAGTGCACATGGTGTAATAGCATACCAGTTATTGACTCAATACTGAATTGACTCAATTGCTCAAGCTCTTCAGTCTCTTCAGAGATTCACATTTATTGTAAACTTGAGGGGATTTTTTCAACAGCTTAACCGCTAGATGGTCCTAGATATTGCAAATAGCAATGCCAGCTCTGCTACAGTAAGAGTTTTGTTCTCGTTTTATCTTACGGCCATATCATATCATGATATCGGTCATATCGCGCTCTTTTATCATACTGAGGTACAAAAAGCTATTTCTTTTTCGCAGAAGCCTTTAAAAACACGCGTAAATTCAAAATATCAATCGAAAGGACCAATCTACATCTTACATTTATTAGCTTTTGTAGAAATTAGACTTTTTAATGAATTTTTCTGGGAAAGAAAAACGGGATTCGGGATAGTGAGGAAAAAAGTGCGGGATGCGTAATTCTAGTGAAAAAGGAGCGGGAATGTGGGATCGGGACCCCCCGTTCCACACCCTCGCTATAGAATTGAGATGGCAAAGCTCCAGCGGTATGTTCCACTGGCGTGATGCTGACTACATGCCCCTTTACCTTACAAAATCTTCCCACCCTTGGTGAACTGACTACACCCAACTCGTTTGCAATCCTCCTGTGTAAACCAGGGGCATTCCCAATGTGGAAAGTTACTAAGTGACTCGTTCGTGACTTGCATAATTACCTGGAGTTGTGATATGAATTCGACTCCTGACTGCGTAAAATCTTCGGCCTTCGTAGTCTACATGGCGTATGACAGGTTGATCGGGAAAATAAGTTTTTCTTAAGTTCAGCAGCATTGTCTCATTAGTTTGTTCATCTATCGCAATCCAAGGATGAGTCACGTAGGTGTTTACTTCAAGGCAATTACTGCTTTCAAGAGTTGCAAATGGAACTTCTTTCCCATCGTAATCGAACCATTTTAGATTGATTGTTCTACCAGTGTGATTTATAAATTCAACTGGAGCTGCTATTCTGGTGTTTAAAGACTTCAGTGGGCGCCCGGAAAGTTCTCCGTCGCTCTCTTCCATTTTATAGAAAGACGCTAGTTTCAAAGAAATGCATTTTATACAGATTTATACAAACTTGTGCTTGACGGTTTTACATCAGCGGGTCGATTTACGTGGGAACAGTCACGTTATGAGCCCGGATTTTACCAGTCAGCTGTGGTCGACAAAATACGTCAAGTAATCGGCACTAATGTGTCATTGTGGGTGCGATCCATTCAACCAAAATTTCCCGAAATTTCGGTCAAGGGTGGCTCGATAGTCTGAAAATGGTCACTTTTTAAACACTTATTTGGCCAGTCAAGTCTCACAGACAAACATTTCACTAATGCCACTGGAAACAGCAAGCCCAGCATTTCTTTATGTTATAAGCGGACACAAATTCCTCAAATTCCAGAGAAGCCACACCTAAAAATCTGACCACACCCATTTCCGAACCTCCAAATGTAAGGTTCATTAGGAGCACGATATCTCAAAAAAAGAAAATGACAGAAAGCTGAAATTTTATATCACCAATGTTGATGCCTTTGGCTTTGAAATGACCCACTTTGAGGTCCTTACTAGAAATTGGTAAGAATTTATAACTATTCCAAGGAAGCATAACAAAAAGTCCAAAATTACCTAAAGATAACAGCTAGTAACTCTGGCAAATATAGTCAGTTTTTCATATAAGTGGCTCATTTCATAGCTCTAATGATACTAAGGACACTGTGAAGATTTCACATCATTTTTTCAAATAGGTTTTCAGAAACACTGTTCCTAGCATTCAAAATCATGAAAATACGGAAATCTTGAAAAATAAAATTCAGTTTAAAGTTCATGGAGAGCATTTAAAACAGTTCTCAGGTCCGTTGAATGCATTTAGAAGGCTGCAGCCTCATATGATGGTCCCTCATTTTCTTCCAGTCTGTCAGAATAACCTTTCCTCCAATTTCTCAGTTGTTTTTGAGGCTTTCTGGCAGGTTCCCCACTCTTTCTTCGTGATTGGCGAATCCTGTCACTTTCTAGTTTTACACATGCTTTTTGCAGTGCCTTCCGGGAACAACGTCAAGTTCTTTTAACACGTAATTTAATACTGATGAACCATCATTGAAGTGTGCCACTGCCAAAAAGGTTGCTAACTCAACTGTTGGCAAGCTGGAGTGAGTTCCTTTCGTAGCACGCTGCCAAATCAGTCCATCGATGGCTTCAGTTTTGATTTTGGGTACCACCATGTAAACATTTCAACAGAAGGCTTTTCTCATTTAGGGCTTCAAAGGTTAGTAGCATGGCATTAGCCACTGCCTCTGGAATGGGATCTTTGTGAATGTAATCCGATGTTCCTTTAGCAGCATCTCTCTGGAAACCACACCACGAATTTTCCCCCTCAGGACAGAGATCATGGTCTGAATTGTCGTCAGTAGACTTGTGTGGTGCCAAATAGCGATTATTGCATTTTGCATTGCATCAACACTGTGTGTGTTCTGCCTGATGGCCTTCCAATAATACACTTGTAGCTTGTCCATAACTTTATCTGTCAGTCTCCCCTTTCCTCCATTTGGTTTACCATCCTCTAAACGATTCTTTGTAAGCCTCTATTTCAGGGAACGAAGGCGTGAACCTAGGCGGTTTTGTACATGGCCCACACATTCAAGTTTTTCTACTTCAACATCACCACATACAGCCTCTTCAACTAACAGTTTGTGGGCCCTGCTGTCACCATCTCCTAAAAATTCCAAATAGCGCAAACCATACTGTTCAACTGACCGTTGGAAAATATTTAGCAAACCATTAGCATCCACTGTTCCTGACAATCCTTCAAAGTTAGTATGGCATTTATGTTGATGTCCTTCCCACCACTCTTAAAATGCATGGGACCCTTCTTTACCTCTCCATAACTTGGACTCCCTACGATCTTTAGCCATTACTTCACAATCTAAAGTTTTGCCTGTGATTGTTGACAGGGCTGTCACCACCCCATACGATGAGGAAAACCTCCTTTTCCTCCAAGTCTGTCCCATCACTGGAGACAGCAATGTCATAAAGGCCATCCTAAGCAAGCTCATAGAACTCCTTGACCTCACTGACCAGCTGCTTTACTCATGCTAGCTTTGGCAACAGATTCAGCTGCGTTCCGCAAGGCCTTGACATGGTCCCTGTAGGAGTTCTCATTCATTGGAGGCAGCATGTTCATAACACATGTAAATTTGACCAGCCCAATTGGTGTCCAACACCGATGTTTCGCAAGGCCCGTTTTTGACTCTTCGTCTTCTTCGAGGCAAACATTCCCCTTTCTACAGGAGGGACATCGTAAAGATGCTAATACAGTGGCAAGGGCTGAAATATCAACGATTCTAAATCCTTGAAGGTCTGCATATTCCGTTCCACTGCTTTCATCCGAAGAATCGTCTGACTTAGAGTCCAATTTGCGTTGTGAAGCTGACAAAGATTTGAAGTTTTCGAACCTCGCACCTTCCACGTGCTCTTTATCGCCACTCAACTCTGTGTTTTTGTCTTCGGAAACTGAGGTATTGGCTGAAGCAGAACTCTTTCTCCAGTGGCGCAGCCAGGGGAGGGGTTCCAGGGATTCCGGAACCCTCCCTTTGGGATATGACTTAGACATAAAAAACTGTTAGGGGTAAGGGTACAGTGCTGGGTCTAACATGTTCTACTAGGCGAGGCACACAAGCACTGATACGGGAAAAAAGTCTAAAGGCTGTGTACACACACTGCAGGGCCCACTGTCTAAACCTCGCAATCGTTCACCCCTGTGATCAACCCCTTACAAGAAACACCCTTTTGGAACATTCAATGAAGTTTACAATTTTTTTGGAAGTATTCACCGAAGCGTAACTAGCTTTTGCTAGCCGTAATTGAGAAAGAAATACCCGAGGCCAGCTAAACAAATGTGCTCAACTTGTGTCGAACATGGTGGGTTGAAAGGTAAAAGGACATGAAGTTTTCCTTGCGCTTTTCCCATCTATAGTAAGAGCACTAGAAGCCCTGTCAAATGCACAGCTCTTTGCAATTCAATTCGGGGAAACTACCTGAAACTGCCTGGAACGATCGTTTAGTACACTGCGCCGACTAAAGACTCACTTGCGTCTGGTCTTGCCCTAATGCACATTCATTACAACAGGCAAATAGAAGTTAGTAAAACAATCGACATTTTTGCACGAAAGCATCCAAGGCGCCTCCTTCTTAGCTGAGTGAATGATAAATCACAAGACTACAGTAATTCATGAAGAATGTAATGTATTCAACAACTATTAACTTATCCATTCTTAATTTTGTTAGCGTTTCTTTTAGAAGCGAGATTTGCAATCCCCTCTTGGAAATCCTAGTTACATATGGCACTGCTGAGATAATTGGAAATTTGTGCTCAAATTCAAGGAAATTCGATTTCTGAGGACCTAAAATATCAAAATTTTCCAGGGGAGCATGCCCCCGGACCTCCCTAACAAAGAGCGCCTCCGGTAGTGGATTTTCATTTCAATTGGGGCAGCGATACTATGATCGGCATGAGTACGAACCCGTCTATGCAAAAATACAGGCTACGCCCCTGTTCTCTTTGTATACTTGTTGCTCACACAATATCATTGATATCACCGTCGAAACCGTCATCTAGCTTTGAATACGAGCAACAGTAACCTGAGTATCAGGCCTTTCTTAGCGAGAGGATAGGGGTAGCTCTTACCCCGCGAGTAAGAAAAGCCTGATACTCAGGCTCCTCCATTTCAGAAATGAGCGCGAAACTCGTTTTGCGAATGGAATGGAACGAGACCGTTCGGACCCGTTGCGATCCATTCGACACCAAGAAATTTTCGAACCTCAGCCCGGGAATTTCGGTTGAATGGACCGCGCCCTGTAACTGCACCTTCGGGAAACGAGCGGAAAGAAACACGCGAGCACAACAAAGAATTGAAACAATTAAAAATAATGAACTGGCACTGAACGGCAAGACTCACTGAAGAGTCAGTCACTGAGAAAGCTGGTGAGTGGACAGAGGCAGCTTGTTCAAAGAAACCCCTGCGAATTCGGGGATATCCGACATCTGCTCTGCCCGCCGCACCAAATCCCTGGACGAAATTCTTGTTACATGTGGTTCTGCAGCGTAAGCTACAATGAAAAATGCTTTTTGGTTGGAGGAAGCTATGAAAAAAAGAATAGTGAACTCTTCTCGTGCAAGTAATTTTGTCGCTCGCCCGGGGTCGCTCGGTGGTATTTCGCTTTGTAAGTCCTTAGTGTCCAGAGGGCCGAATAGCGAGATAAAGCATCATACCAATAACTTGATTTTCCCCGGCGCAACGTTTGAGAAGCATCTTCAACGAACGTCCTGTCAGAGCAATTGAACTCAGCTCAATTTGATTCCTTGCCGTCATCAGTGATAGGACTCTGACATGGCAGCATAAGTACCCTGATATAAAAACCCCAAATAGTCCTGTCTTGGCACTGTTATTGAAATTTATCCGTCTTTTATATGCAAACAGTATTAGCCGAATATATACACTGCTAGGGACAAGTTTATAACTATCTGATCACCAGAAAGCCGGAATATTCCAGTGTCAGACGGAATACAGCTTTAAGTAATGGTCCGCGTAAGAACTAGGCAAAAGAACAATAGACTAGTGCAATAGCGTCAGTTACGTTTCAGGCGCTAATCCCCATAATCACATTAAATCTGAATGATCTGATTGGCCCAGGCGCAAAAAGCGCGAATTTTGAATTGAGAATTTGATTTAAGATCCCTTCTAAATCATTAAAATAAGATTTCATTTCAGCTACGCGTTAGATACATTAAAAATTGTAACATATCTTAAGTCTGGACAATTCCTATGCGCCAATACCGAGAAAATTAAACTGATATAGAATAACATCGGGATCGGTTCCGTGAACCATCAATCAGCGACCTTGTTAAGGCCATTTCGCTCGAATTTCACTAAAGAACTGTCAGTTTATGATCCAAAGCAGTAACTTTTTCACGCGTGTTTGGGAGCCCGACAAAGACGCGCGAAGTAAATACCTGGCTGAAATTCGTGAACGTTCCGTGAATGTATTTCAAAACCAGTCTTCTAACACAGCAAAGTTTGATATAATGTCCACCGCCTCAAAAATATTATAATAGTAATAATAATCGTTGTCCGCCATATCGCGAACCTAGAAGGAGTCCATTCTCGGGCCGTGGGATGGCCTTTGATAAATTAGTATTTCTTTCTTTACTCGACTGTTTCACTTTACGCACCTTTCGGACTATTCAGGTAACAGAGATGAGCGATAACGTTGTACTGTTCGTTATGTGAAATGTTTATACTCCTCAGCAATCGACGTGACGATAAGCTTGGAACATCACTTGCAAGTTATTCTGAACCACCATGATAGAACAAATGTCAACAAAAAAAATTATAGGGCTTCCGATGCTTCAAACTCTTGTGGTAAAACTGATCAGAAATTGCGAAATCGTAAAAATGTGGCACCTTCTGACTGGCCGATTGCGATCGTGTTTCCGCTCGCATCGTATGTCTGGGCATTATTTTTCGATCTGCAGAGAGCTTACTGCTGTTTCAATAGAGAAATCATTCAGGAGCTATCCCGCCAAAAATGGAAAAGAGGCAAGTCAAGCTTTGTTAGCATTCTGACAAATTAGAAATTTCGAATCAGTGCCCCATTAGTTGTTCTGACTTGCTGGTTTGATTCCAGAAAGGGAGATTCACAGCCACGGGGAGAGCACGAGAGTGGACCCTCGGAACCAAAGCGAAAGAAGTTAGATTCTAGCGTGAGTACTAGATGAATTCATTGCTAAGCTTTCAGAAATAGCTTTCTTAGTTAACTGAATTCGAACTTTTCTTTTCTTTGTGTAGAAAATGGAACTATGTAGGCTTTATGGAAAAAACAATCCGTCGCCGAAGAAGATGCTGGTCATACAGGGCCTCAAGCTGGGAAAAAACTTCGCCACGCTCTCGTCCGAGCTAAATGTTGCCGAGGCAACCACCGAGGTGTACGGCATCGATTGTCTTGCCGCTGGAGCCGATTTAGATCACGAGTCTGTGGCTAAATGCCTCAAAGTAAGCAAGGAGTCATTTGATGTCATCAAAAGTGAAATAATGGCAAACGAGGACAAGAAACTTCGCACCGTATGGGACAACCTTGGTCAGCTATTCTCCTATAATCAAATACGTTTTGTGTTAGCATGCCTCATTCATGATTATGAACTATAGTTGTAATCACCTTTTTGCAGCAAAGACAGCAGGCAAATCAGGCAACTGTTGTAGTTTTTATTTCGGTATAAGACGGCGAGCAATCTATGCAACCGTTATAGCCTCCAAAATAAATTGTTTGTCAGCCTCTCTAGCCTCTTTTCTTATTTTTCAGTTTGTATTTTTGCATGTTTTTCAGAGTGAGAAAATAAATATTCTTTGTTGTGAGATCTGACAATTTTCTACAACTGTTTTCTTATGTGCTTTTGACTATCAACAATAACACACACTGCTAATTTTATCATACCGAACAAGGTATTACCCCTTGTATACAATGTTACTTGCAGAAAATATTTCAATTATTACCCGATATTATGCCAATGCCCAGTTTCCCAAAAAAGAAGACATTCAGTTTTTAGTGCAGGTAAGCAAAGTTAAGGAAAAACAAAACAAACACAGGGCTCCACATCTTTTGAATGGACAAACTACCAAGCTCTATTCCATCTCGGGATGGAAGATAACTGCATGAATGGCCTCTTTGAAGAAAAGTAAATGATAAAAATTATGCCTAAGTGCTTGCAACATACAAGTACAATATTCTGTTTTCAATCATTGTGCGGTTCCAGAAAATATCCATACCCATCCTGAGGGTTAGGGTTAGTTTAAAGGGGGAGGTGGTCTCAAAAACTGAAATGATGGAGAGGGGCAGGTTGGGGGGGGGGGGGGAGAAGACAAAGGACAAAAAAGGTCTACAGGTTTGGTTTTGATATTTTCTAGATAAAAAAAACCCTCTTTTTTGAGAGAGACAAATAAATAGGCATGGATGCCACAATTACAGTATCAGACTACTGAAAAAACTCTGTCAACTGTCAGCATATCATTTGACCTATTCCTTAGGCTAGTTGTTGTTCTGACCAGTTATACTAGCACGTGGAAACGATCTAACAAGATCTATTCTTCTATTTTTTAACCCGAGAGGAAAATCAGAATGCTATAAGATCAACTGGTAAAGAACACATCAGAAAGCCACCCAGACATATCTGATCTTATAGTGAATATGACCAAACTATTACATGGATCTTTTGATTGTCAAGAACAACTACAGTCAATAGAGAATGGTCTAAACAAACCATTAGGGCCGATTTAAATGACACATGACCGCCTGTGAGAAACTTGCATGAGATGATTAGAAAACTAGAAAAATCGTACATGACAAGGTTGTGCAATCTAAATCAGCCCTTATGCATATATAACTTCAGTTACAGACCCCAATGTGAGTGAGGTCTGCCAATTTAAATTCATCATTTTATCAATCCATTCAGTAAATTCTACTCCATTGCCAGGTGGAGAACTTGCTATTATTGCTCCACAGTCTCTGTGGGAATGGGAGTCCACAAAATACATATGTCCACAGCTGTCAACAAGTAAAAACATTGTTCTTCCACAGGAAAAGAACAGCAGACAAATTCTTTGCCTCCTACCAGCTAAATCATCCAGCAACTCAGCAAGTAAATGTTTTGCAACAACAGTCCCGCCAAATAGATCTTTTTGCTGTCCGAGACAGAGTACACCACAGTCATCACCAGCCATTTCAACAGCTTCATCCACATTAAGATTTATTCCTTCATGATCAAACATTTCATCGTGCAAGTCATTTCCTCGAATCATTGCCTCCCTGAGGGCATCCTTCCAAAGAACATCCAGTGCAAGTCCTTGTCGTGGGGGAAGAATACCCTTTGATGCTACTTGTCCAAAGTACAGAGAAATGAAAGCACAAGCATTGCTTCCATTTCTTCCACCAATTGTCGACTGACTAAAATCAGCAGGAAAAAGCCATTCTATTACAGCACCCGATATTTGCGATGCACGACCAGTGACAATGGCTTGCGGTGAGACAGGTGCCAGGGCAGCAGCAGTGGAACTGAAAGATTCACTGGATGGCACAGTACCAGGTGTTGCAGTGGATGTCATGTTAGCTGTGGGTACTCTGAGTGGCACAGCAGCTGATGGCACACTCGATGGGATAGTAGCTGGTAATGTAGTTGTAAACAAAGAAGCTGCTGGAACACTGCACGGGACAGTAGTTTGTGGTGTAGTTGTAGACACAGAAGCTGTTGTAGCTGTCGATGCAGTTGTACACACAGAAGCTGTTGGTGCATTGGAAGGCACAGTAGCCGGTGGGGCAGTGAAGGATGGCACTGGAGCAGATGGCATACCAGAAGGCATGCTACCTGATGGTGCAATGGAAGAGGATACACTAGGAGTGGGCGGCCCACTCACAGGTAAATTCCTATTCTTCCGATGGTACGTTGACCACCAACTCTTGATTTGAGTTGCTGTAAGTACTTCCAAGCCTGCATCTTCCATTGCTCTCATCACATCCCGTGGTTCAGCTCTAATGCGATTTACTGCCTGTCTGTTGTAAAATGCAATCATGATATCCTTCTGAGCTTGGCTGAACACTGTTCTCTTTCCTGGACCATGTTTCAGGGCATATCCACTTTCCAGCCTCTCTGGTAGGTACTGGTCAACCACAGTAGCATGCAGTGATGCCATAACTGACTGCTCAGGGGCATGTTGAATAAACTTCAATGCATATCCCTCATTTCTTGAAGCAGGAAATTGTGTAGGGCACTGAGACGGTTCTGGTGCTGGCTCTTCTTCAGATGTTAATGCACCAGTTGCTCCAGCCACTGGAATCTGGCGTCCAGACAGTGTTTCAATTTGTGCCTGTGTCTTATTGACAACATTTCCAACCCCGGCTAATGACCTCAGCTGCAGACCATTTGCAAATTGGCCTTCAGTTGGAAAGGTGAAGTTTCCAAATAACGAAATATCCTTTAGAGTTCCCACTTTTGTTGCTTTTGATCTGTCAATGATCAGCTTCTTGCAAGTTGCATTCTTCATTGTCTGGAAGAAAATAAAAACATGTAAAAATCAGAAACACTATTTTACACAGTTGCCAATCATCAAAAACTTAATAGTTCCCTGACTTTTTCACTGACCTTTGAAATATACAGTATTCACTGAGTTTGAGTTTGAGTTTGTTAGGTGGATAACCCAATGTTTGCATTTTGACGAGCCCGCTGGATACAACTCGTAAAAATATACAGTGATACTACACACCAAAACATCTAATAAGATGAATGTATTATTCAGTAAACCACCCCAATAAAAATATATGCACCTAATTCAACTCCAACTATCATGTGCAGCCAAGAATCATATTTACATCTTACAATGATCCTGGAGAGATTTAACAATCATTCCTCCTTCCAACCATTTACATTTACATACATGCTTGCTAAGTAGCCTTTCAATGGGCAATGCAGACTTACTATGAAAGAGTAGACCAATGTAAAACTTGAGAGTTATGTTAATAATGCAGTTCTGACATTCAAACTATCTTTTCAATGTAAACTACTGAGCTGTGTTTTTGTCTTTTTGTTTTGCTGTTGTTTTGTATTTGCACAGTGAGTATTAAGTCTGTCAGTGAAATTTTTCTGTGACTATTCAACAGAAAAATACCAATGTCCAGGGAACATTTACCTTGATCAGCTCTGCAACTTGTTCTCCACTTTCTAAATCGTTTCCCAATCGTACCCACCGCACAATCTTATGGCTGATATGAGCGAAGTGGGAATCAAGTTGAGACTTTCCCTCACCAGCTTCAAAAAAGTTGTATTCTTTCAACGTGATTTTGAACACTTTGTTCACTTCAGATAAGTACAGGAGAACCCCACTGTTATGGTAGTGTGGCCCATTATCTAAAACAGAGGAAGTAAACATAATAATCATTTATATATATCAGGACAGGAAAATACCCAGGTCTGACTGCCCGGAGCAAGTAAATTTTGCCCTATGGCAAGTGAAAATACAAGTTTGGTGGTCTCATGGGCAAGTGAAATTAGCCTCAGTAGTCTTATTAGTGATAATTCCACTCAAAAACATTTCCAAAACTCAAGTCTGCAACATGAGCAAAACAATGAGTTGAAAACATGGATTGCTTTAGAATACATACGTTTGTGTCAATGTCCAGAATCTCTCACCTAGTTTAGTACCAGTAAGCTCAGTTTGCTTTAGTCTATCACTGAGTATAAACAGTACCTTATAAATGATATAGTTGATAAATCATGAACATTGCACGCCTATTGGGCAGGCAAGTAATAAATGTATTTTAGAGGGGGCAACCGAAAACTGACTGGCCCACGGGACAACTGGATTTTGTTTCTACCGTTTACCTTTGATAGATTTGCAAAAATAATAAAGAATAAAGTATGACACCCTCATCTTGTTGGTGAACTGTTTTTATGTGCTGCATATTAATGAATTCAGGTCTGTGTACATATATCTAAAGTAAGCATACCAGAAAACAAGTAGACTGTGAATCCTGGGTAAACAGTTTCCAGCCATCTAAAACCAATGTCAAGGGCACTCTGGGTGAACCAGGCATCTTGCTTTGTATCTTCGGACCACAAGTCAATCACTTCTGCCTTTCTATCTCCCTCAGACACCTGAAGTTTACAATTATTTCAAAAACTCAAATCAAAACAAATCAAACAAACATATTAATGAGATGCAGAAGTTTCCAAAGCCAAAATGGGATGCTTGTGCTCTAAGGCACAATGTATATGTAAATAAACTTAGGGTGCACTTCACAACGAAGTCAAAAAATGCAAGAAAAGGGACTATGAAGGAATTTACCTGTGCAATTATAAGGAAACCATGAAGAGATATCCCCCTCTTTCCGTACCACTCTCGTTGGTTTTCACGAGTCCTAAGCCCCAGCTCAACTTTCATCTTGTAATCCATGATTAATACAATCTCACCAGGACAAAGGTTTGCGAGGACATAGCGATAGTAGCACCCCTGGTGTTTTGTGCGAACAATGTGCGCAAGGTACTCCTTATGGTTAGAAACAATCTGATCCCAGGACTTGGAGAAAGAAGCCTTTTTAGGGAGATCAACAACTCCTTCCACAGCTTCCTTTACTTCTTTTCTAATCTTGTGAAATGCGTCAACATTGGATGAATACTGGTTATGTTCCCCCGAACAGTGACCAAGGGCATAATCCAGACACAACTCAGCACATGCAGAATGCCGCTCCAGCTAGACCAAAAAAAAGAACATATAGAAATGGCATTAAGGTGGCCGAACACAGTACAGTTTTCCCGCACGCTTTTGCTGATACAATTCAGCACGTGCACAAGGATTGCAAGAAACAAACATGCCGTCAATAGAGCGATCATTTTATTTACTCAACACCCGTAGTATCTGTGCTATTTTTCTCTATATTTGAACACAGTGTATTGATGGTTTTAGTCTTTTATTACAAAGATACATTGGAAAAGGTAACGATGCAAAGAACCCAGCAATTCTCAGCTTTTTCTTTGTTACCGAAAGAACCCAGTTATATGCAGCGCATGCGCAGTTGCTCAAAAAATTGAGACCGATTGCTTTTGTAGAAACTTGCCGATTTCTAACGATCCAGTAGTTAGAATTTCAAGAAATTTGGCAAAAAAATAGTTCAGAACATGCAGTGAAAACGATTTACGGCGAATTACGAAAATCGTCTATGTCAAAATTTTATTAGAACAGTGTTGACAGAAGGGATTTAAAGTCAATTTGTAGTGGGCAAATGATGAAAAAAAATCTAACGACTGGATTTTTTTTTAAATAAACAAAAACCATTTTTTAAGCCTTGTTTTTAACCAGCCCCGTTGCCATGGCAACAGCACACACCTTAGCCAAAATGCGAGAATAAACCCCTCTGAGGTTAACCTTGACTCTTGCAAAAAACGGGTGCCAAAGCATAAATAGTTTAAAATAAATGGTGAATTAGGCATAGGCACTTGAAAACTGTGTTTGGCCACCTTAATAACATCCATGAACATTGACATTACTGCAGGCAATATGATAGAATTACATTGTAGTTAGTGAGGTTTCCGTCCATACACAGCTTCAATACTTGTAGACAAAGAAGGTCAAAATATGACTAAAAAGAACTATACTTTCAAATGACATGTCCTGTTACTGTAAGTGTAGCAGTCCCTGTAAGTTTGTAATTCTCCTGGTCCCCTGGTTATAGTAGATACTACTGTATATAGGTCCAGAGGACTTAAGCATATTTTAGGAATGGTTTTAGGAATGGTATACATAACATTCTTGGGAATTCATCGTGTCCATCCCTAATTGCAGATTCATCATTTTTCAAATGATAACCATACGGCATTTCCTATTTGTCAATTTACTGCTTACCTCCTTGGGAAATTCCACCTTCAGATATTTTTGGTACTGTCTTGAGGTAGAGACAGTTTCAGAATGAGCAGCAGCATTGATCATACCAGCCTTTTTGAGGTCATCTAGGAGCAGCTGCAAGGATTCAAAGTTGGAATGACCAAAGTCATCACACAGGTTGCAAAGGCCTGCAAGCATCGAGTTCATTCTAAAATTCTTTGGAAGGTGTGAATAAATGTATGTCCTCTTCAGACCATCAGGGAACTTAAGCTGATATTGCTGGATAACATTTTTGATGTCACACTGCCAATATCTCACACCAGTTTCCTTCCCATCAACAAGCACACTTCTGCAAGAGGAAGGCCTTGAAATATCATCTTGGTTGACAAAACTTTGAAATTCGTCAATGACGTCGGGACTTACTGCTTGCCTGGTAAATGAAATACCATCACGGGGAACACCACCTTTCCCAAACAATATTGCATGCACTCTTGCTGCAGTAATGGTTGACTTTGAGCAAGGGAAATAACTCTGAAGTTCAGATATTGTGAAATCTTGGGCCACAATTGACAACAACCTTCTCCGTTCATCACCAAACTTACTGACTCGTCCGATAGCTCGTGCAGTCTCAGTCCGATTTCTCCCTTGTTCCACTCCACTCACATTTAGTTTACTCCCTTTCATGCTGTCTCCAATAAGGAGTTTGCTGGATATTTTTGCACCCTGTGCCCGTATCAATCGGCTCTTCTCTTTATCTTTGGCTGCAATGTAATCTTTTGCTAATGAATTCAACAGTTTGTCATCGCTGCTACTCTTCTGGTGGCTACTGAACAAATCAGCAAACTGACCTTTGAATTTCTTGGTAGTAAGGATGTCCCTCATTATGGCTTGAGTACCCTGCACACCAAGGGCTGTGTAGTCCGACAGTACCATGTCTATTTTACACATAATTTCGTTCCTTAAATCGATCTTCCTTCGAAACCGACACATTCGTAGCTCTGGCGGTTCTGAAAAGTTTCTGGGATCTGACATGCTTTGTCCTCTGAAGGTTTCCCACTAGGGTAATCAGCGAAAACGTCAGCTTCAACTGGATCATCTAGGACACCACAAACTTTATCTTCTGTATTACTCTCAAGCGTAGGAGATAATACGCTTTGGCTTGCCGAAGCAGTCTAGAAAATAACAAAGTCGAATGAGTGAAGAGTAAAGATAGACAGATGTTTAGCCATTTGAGGGAAGTATGGTAACACATGTGGAAGTGTGACAGTATTTTAGCTTACCTCTAGCTCTTCGCATCTTGTTTGTAGTTGAATCCTTTCCCTACAAAAGGTACATATCTTCCGTTTGCGTTCCTTGTGCCCAGATGCACTCCATTTACCAGCGCCACAAAATTTTTCTTCGCGGTAAGTCGCAGCAAGCAGCTGTTTTATTCCAACATTTCCAAATCCCCACTCGCTGTGTTGTGGACAACAGCAACCACTTTTGAAGGGCATTTCACCAGTATTTTAGCATAACGTACTTTAAGATCGAAGTAGACAAAATAACCTTTGTATTCGTAACAATTGTGACTCAAAAGACACCTTTAACGGACAAGAAAGCTTGATAAAGTCTCTGATCGCAAATCGCAAATCCAAGATGGCGTCTCACGGAGATCGTTCGTGATGCACGTTTTCCGCTCTAACTTTTGATTGGCGCATAGAACAATGCTAATATTTGACCGTGAGGTAGACAGAGGGGACATGGGGCAAACTAAGGAGAAAAATGTTGTTTATGTCGGGTTTTTCATTGTTTTTTTGGCGATTTTTGGACATCGACCAATCAGATTCGTCGATTTAATTGAAATTAATAATTAAGAATTCACACCTTTTAATCGATTTTGCGTTTGGCCTTCCTAGTTCTTACGCGGACCATTACTTAATCTGTTCGTATGGCATGACTCCTGATCCTCCTGCCGGTAATGCAGCTGTAATAATGCATGTAATCCGTCTGAGTCGATAAAACACGCCAAAGAATAACACTGAACCTAGTAAAGTACTTTAATTCGTTTCCGGTACAAATCAGCTTATTTAGTCAGTGCTGTTGACAAGAATGTGAGGTCTTCAGCTTGGATAAATAAAAGAGGATTTCTTTATAAATACTGATTGCCTTTCTTCTTGTCCCTTTTCCCCATGTTTCCGATTCAAAGAGTAATCACAACAACTAATATAGTATTTTAATTTCTTTTCCTTTACAATAAGAAATAGAATCCGATCTAAAAACCCTATAAATTAATTGCACCTTTTAGAATTATTATATCTCTATGTAGTGTTAAACGTTTTACATGCGGAAAGCCATGGTTTGGTTTAAAAAAAGTGCAAAATTTCGCTTTCTGTTTCCAATTCCTGGATTTGTCAGTCCAAATGATTTAGTTATCTTGCTATCTATAAACCGATACTCACAGTACAGTGTATCGTAATTGTTTACAGATTTTTGCTATCTGCGGTAACACGTTCAACAAAGGAAAAATTGACGACCTTCACAGATGGAAACCTTTCGGACAACTCTGTCTCAATTAGTTCTTTGAATTTTTCGTCAACAATGGTACCATTAATATCTAAAATTTCTAACACTGTTGTAGGCATCCCGCTTTCGGATAACCCACCTTCCGCTATAAAAACATTCAAAAATTCAAACGCCCCTGTGCTCCTTATCAAATTTTGACCTATACGAAGAACTTTCAATTTTGAGTTGTTAGCAACACCCTTTGCAATGAAGCTTGCGGCTTGGGGCGTAAACAGATTCCCACAAGCTGAAATTTCAACAAGGCTTCGATTGCTAGCGATTACTTCGCCAAGAATTTCAGCTCCTTGGTCGCGTAAGTAGTTCCATGAAATGTTCAAAGCAGACAGCGTTTTGGTTTTTCGTAAACCCGGCAAAAAGGCCTGTAACCCCGTTACTTCAAGCTGATTTGAGTTAACGAAAAGCTTTTCGAGAACAAAGTTCTTCTCCAAAACAAAAGACATTTGCTTGGCGAATTGATCACATAGAATGTTTTGAGACAAGTCCAGTTCTTTTAGAACAGTTTTACGGCAAAGAGCAGCGAGGAGAGATTCCACGTCCGGGTCGGTTAAGTTGTTCCTCGAGAGATTCAGTTTTTCTACAGTTTGGTTCTTATTGAGCATCTCTCCAATGCTGGAAATAGCATTCTGTCCAAGCATATCACCAGACAGGTCAAGCTCTCTCACAGAAAAGTTCTCCTCCAGGCCTTTAGCTACAGCTTTCCCTCCTTCGTCTCCAAGATGGCTGTTAGCGAGGGATAAACGTACAATAGTTGAACGTGGAACTAACTGGGAACCAATTTCACAAGCGGCTTTCGGGTCAATGATCCAACCGTTCAAATCAACTTGTTTGTCAAAACTGTGCTGCCTAAAGAACTCAAATTGGCTTGATACACCATCCACATTATTGTTGTTCTCTTCTTGTTCTTTTTCCATTTGAAATGTTTTCTCTGCGTTCAGAACTCGACTTTTTGCTCCGGAGGCGAGTCGAACGTGGCTCGATATTTTTGGCGATCTGTAGACTTTCGGTATAGCGCGAAATCTTGGGTCGTGCGATGTTTTGACTTTAAGTTCGTTCATCCGTATAATGGAAGATAAATCCCAGGATGTAGACATTACAGCTGTATTAAAGAGGGTGACCCTCTATCGAACACCGTTGTTGCCGTGTTTGGGGTCTTCCTAGTTTGCCTGGCCTGCAATTGGTAGCAAACGTCATCTGCGTTTTCACGATGTAGTCTCCTAGTTTTATCGTGGCCTACAGGCATTTAATTATTTACCCACCGAGTCAGACGACTTAACCAATTAAATTAAATCCGAACATTAAACCTATAAGAATGCTTACTTTTCTCCTCCGTGTTTTGTTTGATAAAGGAACATGGCATATCTTTTGCAAAGCGCTGTCGTTTTCACTGGCACATAGCTGCTAACAATCATGCATGAGTAGATAACAGCAAGATTTTTAACCTGTGCCAGCTAAAATATCAGTTGGTGAATGGAAAATACAATCCCCCTCTAAACACGGAAAATAAGTTACCGACCAAACGACGACATATCGGACTATTCATTGGAGGCACCCTAAGTAAATACGCTTTTAATGGCCTTCAGATCGAGTTAATAGGTTTACCAGTGCAACTTTACTACTAAAAACCAGACGGAACAATGAAAGCAACTGGTAATCACTTCCGTTAATAAACGCGACAGTTCTTTACTGCTAGTACATGTTGAAAGGTAGTTTTAAGACAAATTCTCCAGCTTTTTGCATTTATATATCTGCAGCAATCCTCTGAGGTGAATCTTACGATAATCACGCCGGAAAGAAATGGTTGAAATAAACTGAATGCTTGCACCATCATTGTTTAAAAAAGAACAAGTGTTGAAATAAAGCCGGAGGGGTATCTCACAGACTATCCGTTTTTGGCAGCTTGGGCTACGAAGGCTCGTGTTGTTGTTCAGCTATAAATGTCGCCGCTTGCAGCAAAGTTTGGTGGTGGAAGGGGGAGTGTATTTTTGGGGTAGGGAGGGGAGTGTTTGCGCAAACCTTTTAAAATAACTGGGATGGAAATCACAACGCCGAACCGATGGGCTGCTGGAACCGCGGAGCCGTAACAGAAGATTGGTGTTGTCAGATGAACTGAAATTGATAATTTGAAATAGTCTACCGATAACCTGAAAATATCCACGAAAAAACCACGCTTACGACGATCGTTCGCACTAAAATGGCAAAAGTTGGCAACTGCTCCATGAAGAATTGTGAGGAGGGGAGTGAATTTTTCTCTTGCATGCAGCTAGTGCAGCTTATTTTAGCGGCTCCTCTGCCAACTGTACCTTACACGAGCCCGCTGCGGAGACTACTACTTCGCTTTTGTCTAACTAGGAAAAAACAAAATGGCAGAAATATTGGTTTATTTTCCTTTCAGTTCAGAAAGCGGACCGAAGGGCCAATTTAGAACCTGCTATCGCGTCCAATTCTTAGTGTGCTCGATGATCAGCTGATGTGAAAAGTTCCGTGGAAACGAGGTTGAGGAGACCTCGTGACCAAACCACCTCCGAGTCTGACGTCAAAGAGACTTGGGAATACAGATTGCGCTTATTTTTTGCTTAGACAATTTCGGCACAGAATGATCTTTCAGTTAAATTTCACCTAACGCCAGAAACCCTAAACGAAGCACATCCCTGGAAATGCTTTGCCATCGATCAATTTATGCATACAATCAAAAGCATCCAAATATTCGCAACTTTATTTGCGAAAATTCTCCATTACAATTACTATAATAACTTATTATACAACCTAAACGAAATTGATAATTACTTGTCAATGTTGAAGAATATCATTACCTATAGTTTGCCGACTGAATAAATCCTCTCTGAGATTGTGCTGGAAATGTAATGCATAAATTACAATACTGAAATTTTAACAAAAGTCGGCACACGTTCAGTCATGTCGACCACACGTGTGCAGTTTCTACACTGAGCGGGGTGAGGCTGGAAAACAAAAATATATGACAATTGTTGCAGCATGTACAGTATAATGACAGGGAAATATAGAATACAAAAAGAAGTCATAAAGTGCCTTAGAGCCTCATGCTCAAGGGAAATACACACTAAAACGTTAAAAAAAAAAAAAGAAAAGAAAAGAAAAAAAAAATGACTATCAGTGAACAAAGTTTAGCTTGGATTCCAAGAATAGTAACGCCATATTCTGTTTTCCACGCGCGTCACGCAATATCCTTAAACATGAATTCACGAAGAAGAGTTGTGTTACTCCATAAGAAGCGGTAAGTCATCGAGATCTTGTGAACATTAACAAAACTTCATCATCATACGACAGCAATTCGAGTCTCTTCGCCAGAGGCCGGCCTTGACATGAGAAGAGTTCCTCACGCCAAGATCCCGCTGATAGAGAAACCTGAATAGCTGTGTTGTGGAGAAAAGCTAAAACATAGTTTCACATCACTTTAACAGAATATATCAACAACGAACACAGGCGAATTTGAACACGTCTTACGTTAAAATCAGTCTAGTCCCGGAGTACCATCAAAGTTTTAAAATGGGCACAATATCTTTCTAAGGCAGGACATTCCTGTTTCAAAACACTTAAAATAGTCAGGTTAAAGCTGTTCGAGTTTAACTCCTACTAAAGCCTTTGAACAACGGCAAGCGTTGCGCAAAATTCACACTACAGAAAAAATCCCGCAAACCGAAATAGACGATGCATCATTTCTGTAAACACTGATCTGCGAGATGTTTAAACGCTCTATGCCAAAGACGTTTGCTACACGATTTTGCTGAGAAGTATTTCATTAGACCATTTTACAGTTGTCTGCTTAGTGACTTGGCCTTTGAATTGCAGCGAGGCTGGAGTTGACCTTGTTTTGATACAGACCTCACTGCTTTTGTTGTGTAAATCAAGTAGTTCTTATGCTAACTAGTTGACATTCAAATAAGAAAAGCAAAGGTCTGTATCAAAGTAAGGTCACTTCCAGCCTCGCTTGCATTCATGGCCAGGTAACTAAGCGTTGAAAAAGCGGGTAATCATTGTCTGTAAATTCCATGGGGGCCTTATCTATTCCCGGCGCAGCTAACTTTTTCAAATGTTAACAGCAAAATTGTTTTACTAAATTTATCGCATTGGCTTAGAGCGTCTGAAACTTTCACAGATTAAGTTATACAGAAATTATCAGCTTTTTTTTCTCATACCAACACAGCATTTCGTTCTTTGTTTGCCTCATTCTAAGGCCCCATTGACACTACGCCGGTGAAATTTGAAAATGCACCTTTATATCTACGGTTAGGCCTACCGTCCACACTAATCCGTCACGAAAAGGGAGCTTTTCGAAAACGCTCTTCAAACCGGAGGAATACGAAAACGCCGGCTTTGCGTGTTAGGGTGGACAGAAACCATTTTGAAAACGGGGCTTTTCCAAAACGATGGTGTCACGATTACTACGTGATTTCCCTGACCGAGTTTTCCTCAGACTTGACTAAAATGACCGGTGATTGTTGCGTTTTTAAATCTCTCCGGCGTAGCGTGGACGAAAAACATTTGATGCGTTTTTAGAGTGAAAACGCCGTTAATAAATTTCTCCGGCGTATTGTGGACGAGGCGGGGCCTAAATCACTGCCCATTGGCGTGATAGGGCCCGTCTTTGCTTAGCAAAACCGTGTCTCTGTGTTGACTTCATATTCGTTCAAAAGATCGATTCTACTAGTAAGTAAGCATATTACCAACTATTCTAAACTAAAATCTACCTCAGTTTGCAATTTTACATGTAACAAATGAACAAAAATATCAATTTTATATCACATATAATTTGAACAAGTATTCACCGCAACGAAGGTGAATATCCCTCGGTATTAACCGACGCTGAAACATATACCAAAACAGCTCATAGCGATTTTGTTGGCAAATACGACGTTAAAAGTAATCATTTTTGCACAGATTTTGCCAGCCGTATATTCTGAGTTTCAGTGACCAATAAGGCGAAAAAACCCTATTCACTGGTTTGGTATACAGATAGCACAAATAAACACTATTATATCAACATACGTCTCGATAAATGATAGATAATTAACGCGTGACTGAGTTGAAAAAAAAAAATCATTCTTTCTCTTCCTTTCACTAATAAACAAAACACAGAATGTTTTTAATTCATGCTAACTTCACGTACTGGCAACCATATTGAATAATTAAAACACACTCTCCAGGCATGTTTGGCGAGTGGCCGAGACAAGAAGAACGCACAAGAAAAAGTCACATTCATCTAAAAACTGAAAAAATGTAGCTTTTTGTTAATGTTGTTGTTGGCCGCTGAAGAAGCACACGCTTAGCCGGCGAGACGGAGCTCGAGGGATTGTTAATCAGATTTTCTTTTTAACTAATCTGCCAGATGTACAGGCTACACAAACATTTGAGACGGCAACATAAATTAAAAAAAAAAAATGTAAGCCCGGTCTTGGCTTCGCTTTTACTTTTAATTCTCCGCAACGTAATAAATAGTTTTTTGACCCTGTCAGTTTTCGAGCCTGAAGTTGCCTACATTTTACTACTTTCTTCAAATTCAACATGGCCGCCAGACACTGAAAAAAATTCTCCCCACCCCACTCCCTTGAACACTAAAGCACCGTTATTCACGACGAAGGCACGGGGATAGCAGAAGTCGCCGTACTGTTGCTGGTTGCACTGTCAACGCCTGGTGACTTGGGAAGCTGTTCACTGCTCGTGTTATTTCCGTTACTGCCGGGCTGTGTCGTGATCGGTTCGTCGTCTTCTTTCACGTCGTCGAATTCAAATTCGTCCCACTGTTCGTCGGGAACAGGTTTGCACTTGCCACAGCAGAAATTACAACAGAAGAAACAACAGCAACAGAAGTAGCAGCAAGTTATGATGCCGCAGAACATGAACAGCGCCTATTCAAATAAACGCATGCGCAACGATTAGGAAGGCAACCGGAAACACTTGTTACCAGGCCATTACATAATTTCGGGGTCTTGCCATACCAAGCAAAACAAAATTACGGCATACGAAAGCTAAGTTCATAATGTAAATAGGATGGTATTGAGAATCGCTACTGCTTGTAGATGACATCGCCCGAGATTTTTGCCCGTGACACATTCTCTTGCCCAGAGGCAGCGCTCCTCTTGGTCAACACCAAGAATCGCGACCTCTGGCTTAGTCCAACACCGGAAGTCCGCGATTCACCGACTTCACGTCACTCTGCGCATGCTCAGAGTCAAGTCTGACAAATCTGATTGGCTGAGAATACGAAATGATTACTCTGCGCATCCTCTGAAAATTGGACCTTTCCAGAGGTCGCAACTCTTGGTGCCGACCAAAAGGAGTGCGGCCTCTGGGGACGAGAATGCACGTGGCATAGAGCCGAATAAAAAGCGCTTTCGTACTTTCACAGTATTTCCCAACTGGTCTGCAGAACTTTAAGTCAAATCAAGTGCAGATAAGTAACACTTGTGCTAATTATTACAGGAAGATGTTTCACTGAATCCTGACAATCTGAGAGAGCATGATTTAGATTTGTACCTAACACTTAAACCAAATAGTTAACCTACCTTGCACCAGCCACTGTTAAGCCTAAAGTACAATTTGACATTCTGTAAATGAAAACGAAAAGTACATCATTAATAATTCTGTATTTCTTTCCTGTGTGTTGTTTAATCTTGACATGTAGACGAACAAATTCCATATCTTTCACTTTCTAGCACCAGCTCTTTCCGTGCCAGCTTCAAACACTCTGTGGAGTCAGAGAGCTGCGATGTAGGTACATTGTTGTACCATCTACCAAAACGCGGGTTTAGGTCTCAAAGATTACAACTACAGTTTTCAACTCAATGTCAGCCAATCACAAAGGACACGGGCAATCCAATGTACCAATCAAAACGGCAGTTACATGTAGCTGACGCGAAGCGCGGGAAAACGCGTGCGAGAGAGTCACGATTGGTTGTGGTTTTACTTCTGATTGGATGAAAAAGTGGCACGAGTTTTTAAGCCAATCGCGTAGCGTACTAAGGCAAAACCAATTACTTTCCGACATTCAAGTGAAAACCGCTCTAACAAAGGTGTTACTATGGCAATTTGCGTTCCTCGGGAAGATACAAACATGGCCGATCGCCGACACCTATTCGCGAACCACTTTGTTAACATCACGGAGCTAAACTAATTTGAACTAAAGAACTGGGTGGACAATTTTAAAATACATTCAAATCTTGAGAAAAGAAGTTATTGGGCAGGTGCTAATACCAAAACACGAGCGAACACAGTGAGGTAACCACAAGTATTTGTGGCAAGGCAGAGAGGTTCAAGATAAAAAAAGCACCCACAATGGGCATTTTAATGTTAAAAGTGTACTATACTCAGTTCTGATATACATATTTGAAATCTCATTCCTGAAATTAAATTTATTTTCGTGAACGATCTCATTCTTTTCCGTGCAATTTTTCTTACAATTCTATAAACTGAGAACTACATATTTTTATCAATTGATTTCGTAAAAAAAATGAACTGCACTTTACTTTTCTCTAGACACTTTTGTATGGAAGATAATTAGTTCACAATTAAAAACGGTCGAGCATTAAATTTTAATCATCGTCAATTTTAAAGCATTATCCTCAATTTACAGGGTAAATAATTGAGAACATGTTATTACAAATGATGGCGAAACTACTTCACTCTCTAGATTCAATTATCTCGCGGCGATTTTTCCATGTACGGTTCCAGCTCGTTGCCTATTTCATTAACAACCGAAAAGTTGACAACTCTCAAAGAGCAAACCTTATCCGACAACTCCGTCTCAACAAGTTGTTTGAATTTTCTATCAACAATGGTACCATTGATATCTAAAATCTCCAGCGCCGTCGAAGGAGATCCATTTTCAGATAAAACATTTATGAACGCATATGCGCCGGAATTCCTTATCAAATTCTGGCCTATGCGCAGAACTTTTAATTTCGGGTTATTAGCTACACCCTTCGCTAAAAAACTTGCAGCCTTTGTCGTGAATAGATTCCCGCAGGCTGAAATTTCGATAAGGCTTCGGTTATCTCCGATTGCTTCGCCAAGAATTTCAGCTCCCGCGTCGTATAAATAATTCCACGAAATGTTCAAATCACACAGTGTTTGGGCGTTTCGTAAACCCGGCAACATAGCTTGCAAGCCTGTAACTTCCAGCTGATTTGAACTAATGGAAAGCTTTTCGAGAACAGAATTGGTCATTAAAACATTTGACAACTGCTCGGCGAATTGGTCACATAAAATGTTGTGGGATAAGTCCAGTTCTTTTAGAACAGTTTTGCCACAAAGGGATTTAAGCAGACTTTCCACGTCTGGGTCTGTTAAGTTGTTTCTCGAGAGATTTAGCTTTTCTAAAGTTTGGTTTTTGGTGAGCATTTCTGCAATGCTGGAAATGGCATTCTGTCCAAGCATATTTTCAGATAAGTCCAGCTCTCTCACAGAGAAGTTCCCCTCCAGGCCTTTAGCGATGGCTTTCCCGCCTTCGTTCCCGAGAAGGTTGTTAGCGAGAAACAAACGCACAATACTCGACGACGAGAACAATTCAGACGAAATTTCAAACGCAGTTATCGGGCCAAGAAACCATCCGTTCAAATCCACTTCTTCATCAAAGCGATGCTGCTTAAAGAACTCAAATGGGTTCGATTTTCCGTTTCGAACATCCATGACAGTTGGTAAAACTTTCCTGAGGTTACCCACTTCTTTTACTTCGCTTTCGTTTTCTTCCGACATTCCAACCAATTCTTTTCGAGTGCCTGCCCTTTCTTGGTCTTTTCCCACTCTATTCTCTGCGTCCGCAATTCTGCTTCTTGCGCCAACAACCAACCGAGCCTGACTCGTAATTTTGGGCGAATTGTGCAGGGATGGCACATTTTGTAACCTTACTTCTTCCATGGCATTCATTTGAAGCCGGTTCCACCGCAAAAACAAAGAACGATCGTAACTAGCCGGGGTACTGTCCTTTCTCTTAGGCAAAGACATTTTCACCAAAATATTTTTCTCTTTCTTACAATTAACACCTAATCGACACTTAATCTTACACTGTAAGCATTTGACCCTCTCTCAGTATGCAAACACGGTCACCTCTGCAAAACTGTTGTTTTTAAGACACCAGTTGACACTGTGTTTTCTCCTCTTCTTATTAATAAAGAAATCGTTATTGGTCGTAGTAGTTGGTTCGTGTAAATAATTAAAAAGCAATTACATCAAGTGTATCCAAGGTATTCAATTAATAATTTGCGGGCTATATCCATTGAAACAAACAGAAAATATACCTCAAAGGCATAATAGGAATTAGTCTTGTTTGAGCCAAGTAAAAAAATTATACAATTAAGTGCATTTTCCGGACAAAACGTGTGTGGATCAAACCAACTGTGAGTGTCTAAACACCTTTAGGGACTCTAATTTTGTTTTCACGTGAATTTTCGTTGTCAAAAAAATTTTGTTGAACGATTATTATCTCAATTCTAAACAGGAGATCTTACAAGAGTATTTCACGAAAAACTAAAAACGTATTTACGTGCAGTCAGCAATTAAAACCCAAACAAAATAACGCATGTATGTATGTGCACGTGTTTACTGTTAAGAGAAAGGATTGGTCGAATTGCTCTGTGAACAGAGGAGAGTTTTCTTCACTGATCCTATAAAATGTCATAGCAATTACACATGCTACAATACTTTTATTGGCCAGTTTGAGTTTATTTAAGCTTGATAAATCGCACAAAGTCTAAATCACACGCATGAATGGTTAAGTTATAATGCATGTGGTCTACAATCATTGTGAGCTTACAAATACATTGATCCTCAACTGCTCCTGATGCATCGTTGAGTGTTATAAGCACTTGCAAACCTTTAAAAAACACTGAGAACACAGTGATTGATCCATGCACTTTGTCATGTTGTTAGAAAATCCTGCCCGCTTATGTAACTCAACAATGCAGCGGCGGACTAAGGGGGGAGCCAGAGCGCTACAGCCCCCATTTTTTTTCTTGTATTTATAATGAACCTGAAAAAATTTGACCAACCATCTTTATAGTGAATTTTTCATCCAGTTTGGTGAGGAGGGAGGTGGCCTGCACTCTGCTGCAATTTCTTCCACCCCGTCTGTTTGAATTTTATGGTTCCACCCTACAACGGACTTGGGAACATTTACAAGCACAGAAGAAGCTGCAAAAAATAGCCCTTACCTCTTCGCCAAATTGTTCTGCTATGTAGAGACCCATAGAGCCATATTTATCATAAATTTCCCTTTTTCCAGGATCAGCTAATATACTATGTGCATGATTAACTTCTTTAAACTGCAAGACAAAAGGTTGTGATACTGTCAGAAAGCTACATAAATCTACTAAGTACTTCTAAGCTCTTAGGTTTAACTGATCATCAGGTATTGATTATTCTGGTGTCATTGTTAACATTCTAATTTAGAAATTTTTATCCAATTTAGACAGATGTAATCATAAAGAACATGGAAAACAGTTACAGTAATAAAATAGTTTGAAAATAACTTAATACAAATTTGCACTTGATTCAAGTTTTATTCCCTTCCTCCACTGTGGGAAAAAGGATGCCCAATAGTTGGTTAGGTTCATAAAGACTTTGGCATTTTAACGCTATCAAGGATTATTCAAGGGCCTCAGACTTTGATAATTGGCTACTTCTGTACTTCTGTATTCAAAACCCAATGAAAAGTAACCCAATGTTGGTACAGTAGAACCCTGCCTTTTAGCTGCCCTATTAAAGGGACACAGTCAGCTGGCGTACATGTGCATTCGATACCATTTCATAGCTAATTTGAATATCACAAAGACACAATCTATACTGTTTTTAACCAAATATGATTAAAAAAAATATCATAGGATGATCAAAAACACACTCAAAAACAAGTTTTTTAGTAAACCATTGAAAATCAAGCAAGACACTGTGAAGATTGACGTGGATTTCTAGATGTACTAAACGCGTATCTTTGATTTCAGATTTCTTTTCAAAGTGAGATAACTAGTGTCCAGGTCAGCATGGTCCCAAAATTGACTGTGTCCCTTTAAAAATTAACAATGAATTGGCCTGCTCTCTGCCAATCACAATGAAGAAATTTCTCAGTCATATAAAATATCTTACATCTTACAGTATGGATCGCATCCCTGTGATATGCAAATTAGCTATGAAATGGTATCAAATGCGCATGTGTGTCAGCTGACTGTGTCCCTTTAATACTGTCACATCATTATTATACAACATGGACATGTGTAACATCTCACTTGTTACTGCAAACTGATCAAATATGCTTTTTTTTACAATAACTGCAGAAATTCTAGTGCATTCATTGACTAATTTTCATTGTCATTAAGTGGACAGACACATGAATTTATAATTTATGTGACAATGACACTGACAATGAGTGAGAGTGGACATTTTGACAATTTGTTATTGTAAAAAACACAAAAATATTGACATCAGCTTTCCATGCATCTGCTCTGTTATTGACAATGAATTTCATCATAGCATTGTCAAAGTTATCTGCTATCACCTCGTGGATCCACTACTACTTTGACAATGTTATGGCAAAATTCATGATCAATAACAGGACAGATGCACGAAAAACTGACATCAATTTGTTAAATGCACATTGTTTGTTGAAATCGCCTCACTCCCATGGACGCATGTGATACGTAAACCAGTATAGCCATAGCCATAGCACGGTTGAGTGGGAGTTCTTGTAGTCAAGTCAAATATTCAAAGAATCAAGAAAATGTATCGATTCATGTTTTTTATTTAAGAGAAAAATTGATTGAACTATCATTACATGTACATTATGTTAAGAACCATAGACAAACCCATTTACTTTGGCTCACTATAGCATTCAACAAATTTTGTTTAACCTATGAATTCCCCAGAGTGTTCAACAACTTAATTCTCCTTACAGTACAGGTATGTCGTCATGACAACAGGTGATAAGAATTAAGAAAATCATTAACTGGAGTTGTCCCAAAGTGAAAGAGAATAGCATTAGCCTTAAACCTTGTAATCAATAGCGCTGACCAGATCCTAATATTTTCACTTTTTCTATACACCTGTATACCTTTTAGTAGACGGTTACATTGAGAATGAATGAGGTGATCAATCAATCAGAAAAAAAAACGCCTTCTACATGTAAAACGTACCAGTCAGAGCTTTTTTTCAGAAATGAAAACAATTTAGCCCTGGACTGATACTTTGCTCTGCCTGGTCATCTGTCACTTTGCATGTATTAAAAACCCAAATTTAGATGGACTTGAGAAAATAAACTCAATCACTGTCACTATTTTTTGTATGTTTTGAAGCCTAAAAAGAGCAGCTTTCACTTATCTAAAACAAAGAATATGAAAAGAAACTTTTTAATTCTGCACATGCACGGGCCTATGACTTGGAGGCATTTCAAGCACACTTTCAGGAGGTATATTTGTTTGCAATGCATTATGGGGTGATCAATGCCAGCATTTCCAAAACAGCAGAAAAAAACTGGTGAGGGATTTGCACTGAAAAATCAATCTTCACTGAATCCAAGCCTGGATGTACATGTACATACAATTGCATAGTCTCTTCAAATGTATATTTGAAAAAGTGCAATATCCCACATTAAATTTTGTTGATACAGCCTTTGCATGTACATATTAGATAATTTGTTTTTTAATGTTAGCATGAATGTAAGATGTAAACTGTTGTGAAATAAGGCTCAAAACCCGATATTTAAAACGTATAAATTACTAATTACTCATGGTGCATGGGAAAAATCCTCAGCCAATGCATTCTGTGCCTATTATTGCTATGCATTCCCACTAAGTTGCAAAAACAGTTACATTAAAAATAAATTTAGAGTATAAAATCAATCTCCTTTTCTCCCAAGAGAGGTTTCGTAGTTGAAAAATATACTAAGGACTCAATGGTACGGCTCTGTACTCTTCAGAAGTGTATTCAAAAGTTTCATTTCCCACATTTTTTGATGCAGGCAAAACCTTCTGTACGTGTCATACTGTTTTGGTATCTAAAGCAAAGCTCTGTTGTAGATATGTTGTAGAAATAAAGACACTTAAAAATTTTTAAAAGAGAAATAATTCTTGGAGCACATGTACTGTCAGTGTGTCATATCTACTGGTGACACACTCATTTTTTCAGTCTCTGATGTTAAGTTTCTTTTCAAAGCAACTGAAGTTCTAGCTAGTAACCACTTGGCGAAAACATCTCAGCCCCCAGCCCTTGGTGGCAGCCCCGCAGAAAGAATATGAGGACTACAGGTAACCTGTTAAAGTGGGCTCCAGGGGTTCAAATGTTGTGAGAAACTTGGCATATTCCTTTTGGAAGATAATTTCCATTATCAACTCAAACAGGTGTTTGATCCAGAAGACACCCTAAAACCATTGTTGCTAGTAACATGTAGCTTGTGTGGTAAGATTTGACTTACTTTTTCTGTAGCTTCAGGATTATTAGGATTTTTATCTGGATGGTGCTTCAGTGCCATCTGAAATAAACAGCCAACAAAAACAGCATTATTTTATGATATTTATACTTCACCAGCAAAAGGCTCATTGACAAGTCTAGTATCCACTGTCCAATGGCCAGTTTACATTGATCAAATTAAAAAATTGACGTTTACTTTACAATCAAACTTACAAAGCTGTGAACACTTAAAAATGTCTGGAGTGTTTATTGTGTTATAACCAATCACGAGAGTGACCTTCAGACCATAGAAACCACAGAAATCGGATCTATTCCATCGGTCACGGAACAAATGTGTTTAGTTTCAACTATTGATCATCAAACAATAAACATTCCAGACATATTTTAGGTGTTCACGGTTTTGCGAATTTGATTTAATTTACCATTTACATTTCACATTTTCTATCATGAAAGGTTTTGACACTCAAGTACAATATTGAGGTATACTGTCCTGATCATAATTATTTCTAAGCTATACAACCCCTGCATCACCAGTTTCAAAGTACAAAGAGAAGACAAAGGGGCATTTCAGTCATTAATATAATTAGCACAACCATTTGGATAGTGGCTTCTATAAGACCTCAACTAGTTTAGCATAAGGAAGTGGTAAACACTCACTGGGCCGACATCAAAGAGCCTCAAACTGAATACATTTACTTCTCAGTTCCATTTTCCTACCAAGAAGTGGAAAAGGGAGAAATTGTAGACCTCCAAGAGCACAATCTTAATAAAGCCTGTAGAAACACTTGATCCCAGACCTCTTGATCTCAATCCAGTGTGCAGTTACCACTCAAACACTACATCTCCCACAAGGCATGCACACTGTACCCTTACAAATATTCTGGACACATCAAGTTAGAATATTAAGTACATGTACTAAAGAGCATCTCTGACAAATTATTTGGGTTGAGCAACTAACAACTAAATCAGTAGATTTTGAAACCAGTGTTCTCCTTGGAAGTCCAAAGACATACATGTACCCTTCCTAGGGTGCAGTTAGGAGTATTTACTCTAACTGCACATTCCACATTTCAAGGCTATTTAATTCTAAAAAAATATTAATAAATATGAACAGTGTTTCACCTTTCTGTAGGCCTTCTTGATTTCTTCTGGTGTGGCATTTTTGTCAACTCCCAGAACATCATATAGCGAAGCCCCCTGGTTTCTAAAATAAGAATCATAAAATAAAATAAGACTTGTGAAAAGGGTTAAATTGTTTTTCACCATGGTAGGATAAAATATTAATAATAAAGTATAATTTTTTGTCTTCCAATGCAGTGACTTGAGATGTACATTGCGACGTTTCAACTGCTAAATTCTGTTAGTGATCATCAGACAATGTTGGCTGATTACATGTCAGCTTATGTAACACAAATTATGTTCATCTACAATTTCTTGCATATCTGGTAAGAAGTTGTCATCCTGTTCTCTTGCTGTTGAGTTTCTCGACTGTGGAAATCCATCCCTTCTGGAATCTCCACACCGCTATCCCTATTGATGCTGTCAGGGTGAAGTGTTACGTGAAAAACATCTTTGACTGTTTGGTGAACCACTGTGAGGCTTCAAAACTAAACTTTACCGCATATTTCCAAATTTCATAGTGGCCAGTCTTAAAGGTGCACTTTGTAAACTTTTACAGTCTCCCAATATTCACTTTCATTGATTTTTTTTATTAAGAATTTATTTTCTCTTCTCCTAATATTGACAACAGAATAAGTTGTGACCCTTGTATTCAGCTAGTTGTTCATTTTTTTTTTTTTTTTTTGGAAAAAGAAAGTGTTTCAGCTCCGGGTAGTATCTTTCAAAATAACACACCCCTGAAGGGGTTTGTCAACCAAATAACATATTTGTTTACATAAACATGCCAGTCAATGAGCTGAAACTATACACATATTTAATTTACATATTTAGTTGATGTGTTGGAACTCTTGATTGAAACGACGCAACAAACAAAAGTCTTTCATGATAGTGATGTTGGCTGTGTTACGCTGTGTCTTTCCTGTTGGAAATTCGCAATGCCATATGGACTTTATATCCAGTTCCACACGCTGTATAAAGTTTGAAAGCACGTTCAGCGAATTGTGTTATTGTGAATATTAATTTTTCTTGCTTGTTGACACAGTCTAAGTCGTGTCTAAATTCAGGGTAAGACTTTACTTCAGAAACAAGGAAACTAATATGTCATTGTGTATTGACCAAGATTTTAAAATTGTGTTCATTTCGATCGAAATTCAAACGCAATTAAGCGTACATGCACCTTCGGACAGTCGTACAAATTTGAAATCAAATGGATAATTATTCGAAGTCACGCCTCGCCGATATTGAAATCAAACGAGCCGTTATATCTAAACTCACAAACCACTTCTCCAGGCGGCTTGAGCAGCCCCTGCAAATCCTTACAAGAGATAACTATCGGCTATAGAAGACTTATGACAGATTAGACCAAGAATTTTCATTTTCCTGATGCGATCTGAGTTCCAGCTGGAAATGAGAAAAACGTTTCCGTATTTTACAACCGCAAACCACCATTGTACATGCCCGTGATGTTTTCCTTTCACTGACCGAACAACACAAGACTAATAGGAGAGAAGACAATGTTGAAACCACCAAAGGGACTGAAGGTCTCTTGAAACCGCTCAGCATTTTGCGTAAAGCTTTACACAAATGCACGCCGTGTATCGATAAACTGTTTGTGTCCTTTGGACGAATAAAAATCATCACAAACCGAGATTTAAATAGAGAATGCTTACGTCAAAGTATGGTCCCTGTCTTCCCCTTTGTTTTCGCCATTGACACCGGAATGCGGTGCCATAATAAAGGCGAAACCGAGCGAGTTTAGCTGTTAAAACGCTGTTTCTTCATGCAGCTCCATTCCATTTCTAACAACTCCCGCGAACCGTGACGTCACTCGGGTCATTCCCGAAGCACCTTGGACACGTGACCGATAATTCAAAATATTATTTTATCTCGCGAAGCGCGATTTTTTCCAAGATAAAGCGCCTCCAAATTATCTCTTTTTATCGCAAAAAATGCCTGTACTTTCAGGTGGAGAGCTACGAAGAAGCAGCCTGAATTTATAGGTTCCTCTACGAATCACGAAAAGGGCAGAATACACTCTTTATAATCTCATTAATTCCAGGATATCTTTCATGATCTGTAAAGATTTCACAATTACAAAAGCTTACATAGTCGCAAAAAGTTAGCTCTCAGGCTAATTGAGGAGATCAATAATTCAAAGCTTGCGATGATTGAAGACACTGAACTCGTACAAGAAATTCTAAAAAGATATTTTTGCCCCGTGACGTAACTTTTGATTACATGGTCATCCAGTGGAAAGTGAACATGACTGTTCACATGCACGAAGGTCACGATATTGACTAACACTGAACCGGGAAATAATTCCGTCGCGTCATCAGGTAAAAAAAAACGTTTATTAGAGAAGCGTTTCATAATTGAGAAATAGCCTTGCCTTTCAATTTACATCAGTGATAAGAGAATCGAATCGGGTCAAATTAGAGTTGCAGAATAGGTCTTTATGAACCACAAAAGCCAAAAACGTTCGGCTAAGATCGACATTTAGATTTTCATTTAGATTTACGCTCTTTTTCACTTACTATATTAATATTTGCCGTGGCCTAGCGATAAATAAAAATATAGGCTATTGTTGAAGCATAAATTCATTCTTTTGAAAAGGTTCATACGGTAACAATTTAATCAACATATGCAAGTTTAAATTCCTAATTTGGTGATCTTAAGCTAAAGCTTACTTCCCGATTATACTAAAAACTGAAATCCTGTCCTTGCACTTAACTGAGCTAATGACTAAGATAAGCCAAAAAACCAAACAAAAATGGATTTCAGTTTATTGGAGTGGCTATGTCGAATTTCTGGGTTACTTTGTTTGAGAAATGTTTTGGTCGGGTAGCATTTCTCGTAATAAGGTCTGACGTGAATGGCTTGATACTCTTTGAGACGACAACAGGACAAACAACAGAAACAATGCCTCTAGCCCTAAAACAATAACAGCTGCTGCAATAATAAAACAATAGCAGCTTAAGGGAGCTGCGACACTTTCGAAAATTTTTCGACAATTGTGGACGATTTATTTATGTGAGTGGGTAAGAACGGAAATGTAGCTCGTGTTAATAATAATGATATTGCGGCCACGTATACACTGAGCAATTGTTGAGAAGAGTATAATTGCAACTGACAGACAAATGCTCATAAAATTTGACAGACAACCTGGCAAACGGCAAAAGGGTGAGCGTAAATTTAATTGGCATATAACTCCAACTGTCACCGCCAGTCGACATTTATACCTCATAAATCACACCTTGATATAACGCGCATTTTAATTGGATATCGTGGTCGAATGAAATAGTCAATCTAGCAGCTTTAAGCTGAAGCGAGAACTGATGTAATATCGCCCCAGAGCCCGTTTTCGGTCAGCGATCGATGGCCAAACGAAAAAGGATTGCAGCCTCTGCATGGGAACGAGATTGGGTCTGATCTTGCGCGAAAAATGAATTTTAAGCGAAAGTCAAAGTTATAAAATTTAACTCTTATGAGATCACGTAAAAGTCACCACTTTACCCATATTAGACTAGGTGATTAGACCTAATTGTACCTTTCTGGTACGCTTCGGCGGCATATCACGCGAGTTTGGTTGAGCCATGGTTCGCCGGATTTCTGCGACTGGATGTAGTCGTGACAAAATACCCATGGTGAGATCAAACAAGCCTTATACACCGCCAATGCGCACCAAACGAAGTAGCGTTAGGTATTTACCCTACCCAAATTCCCCTAAGTCAGCTTGGTGACGTAGCCATATATATCAGGTCATTGATTTGATATCGAAGGATATCGGGACAGTAGGCACGGCTTCTGATTGGCTAATTACGGATTTGTTTACGGTAATATAACACGACAAGAACACTCGAGTGACTTTTGTATTACCCCAATTATGGTTCTTGGTAAATGTGTCCAAACAACACTTGCTCTGGTAAATTTCCTTCTCGAGGATATTACTTTTTTTTTAGAATTAAAACTAGTCAGGACCTGATTTGAATTTTTTTAATGGACTTTGTCCAAGTCCAAGTGAAACGTGACGCGTGCGATAGCTGGAGTTTCTTGATCTACCGTGCATGTACAAGAAATCTTGCCATGCAGCATAATATTTCACGAAAGCACTGTTGACTTGTTTCTCACGAACCAACTCAAACTATGGTGAAAATTGCAATGTATGGGTGGTCAGAGAGCGGTATAAACGGTCCAAAAACTTGAACCCTGTCAGAAACTTCTCTGATTGCGTGATTCCATGTAGCCGTGCGTCTGTTCAGTAATTGATCACAGATGACCTCAAAATGTGGTAGGAAAGCGGGATCTATATTAACTAGGGCGCCAGGATTTCAATTGAATCAGTAATGCATTTATATGTCCTATCGTCCCTCGCTTTCTCCTTCTATGCCTAACTATATTGATAGCTAATGTCAACATAGTATGTTGAGCTTCGACTGCAAATGAACGCGCCATCACCTTTTCCTGCATAACTGGAAATTTTCTCGGCAACCTACGTACGCGTAATTTCGAAGAGCGATAAGTTCGCGATACTTAATTTTCGCACACTTGTTTGACATCAAACTTAAGCGATTTTTTAAAAACGCAAATTTCCCCTGCCAAGTTCCGTGCGGTAAGGTACTTTTTTGTTAGGGTCAGACGAATATTCATCGGTGAAGCAAACGCCTAAGGGCAGTGTGGACGAAGGGGTGTTGGGGCGGATTTCATTCCAATCTCCCCTAGTCTAAAACGTCTCACCTCATAATCCTCGCCTCATTTCGAGAGAAAAACAGACTGCCAGGCGTCTAATTTCCACCGCTCTCTCAGGTCCGGTCCCCGAAGAAGAACGCGCGGGCTCACCTTCTCTGAACAGCGGCTGGTAATCGAGCCTACAAGGTACTTTTTCCCACTTTAGCTGACACTTTAGCTACCTTATTTGGAATTTTTAAACCCGGGGCAGGTTCAGCAATGAAACTCATTTCCCGCCAAAAAAAGTTGCGAAGTGTTCAGGTCCTTACTTTGTAACAGTTGACTAATCAACCGAGCTGAATACCATTGTGGTACGTCTATAGTTGGCGATGAAAGGATTTTCCAAAAGCTAACTGTCCATTATCAAGAACTTCAGTTTGGAATCAAAATGTATGTCAAAATTTGAGTCCTTGATTTGTTTTTTAGTCTTATGGGAACCCAGAAATTTTAATTTAGATTTCTCTCAGTCTGGTTGATATTGTTCATTCGGCTCCTGCGAAAGCCTCTACTTTTATTTCAGGTTTTGAAATGCAAATTGTCATTCGTTCTAAATGAGTAAATACAGTGAAGAGTAAGTTTATAATTCCCTAATTCACTTAGAAGCGTAATCGTATTCTCTCTTCGCTACGGATTAATGCTACTTATACCGTGACCTGAAATGATTGAAGAGACATCAAAACAGTGCCTTTATGATGTCTCGCGTTCAAAGACAAGGTTTCAGTCTCGCCGAACAGATTTATTGTTTTCGCATCCGCCGAGACCTCAGAAATTAAATATTCTAACGCACAATAACAAATCGAGCTCCTCGCATTATTAATCTACGGAAGCAATGGCAGTAAACAAAAAAGGTGTCTCAAAATTCTTCCCGCGCAGCGCGTATTACTGAAAAAACTATCATACAGTTTGAAAGTGCGAGATTTCTTTTCATAAAAACCGAACGCATGCAAAAAACAGATCAAAGTTGCAATATTTGATTTATTTTTTCTTGTCAATGATTATATTTGCATATTATTCTGTCAGGGCAATTTGTGTCTTTGTGCAGAAAATCGGCGCGCCGGTACGGTGATAAGGTTACTTCGCAAGTCGCGATCAGAGAGCTACACTGCAGCTTTGCTTGGAAATGTAACTACATGTGACGTCACCATTCGAATCCAAACAACGATGATATATAAACAGGTGATCAGAGATGTAATGGTAAACATGAGCATTTCGCTCGCTGTAACCGGGAAAAATACTAAAAATATAATTAAGTCGATCCTCAAGACTGACGATGATCGACTATGTTTCCTTGCTCGGTGCAATCTGGGAGGCCTTTCGCAACTCAGGTACCAGCCGGCAGCCTTACAAAAATTATCCTAGGATGTGGTTGCAATTTTCGTTCGGTGTTAATAGGAGTAGATTCGTGAGTTTTCAAGATAATTCTTGTTGAACTCAACGGCGTTCGTGGTATATTTGTGACTAGGGGAGATTCAGGTCTCTTACCTGTCGTCCTCCATCTTTTCATATTCCATTCTCGCCAGTTATTGCTTCGCGAAAGAACTGGCAAACACTCAGGTCTCCGTTTCATGTCAGAATCTTCTACCCGCCATATTTCTCACGGTCGCTGTCTCTCACCGGAACAGTTAAACCCAGCATCACTGAGCATGCTCAGTACGGCCACGTTTGGCTCCATTTATGGGTTTAAATACCAGCTGTTTATGGGTTTTCCCAATAATGAGAAGTTGTGAATAAAACACAAGAGACGACAAACACAAGTCTTATAAAGAAACTGGCTTAATTGCATTTGAGAAAAATGTGATAAGTGACTTGGGGCGCAGCAAAACTGAGTGTTTGGTTTATTGTAACATGGATCATTGTGTTCTAAATATAATGAATTCTGAACGAAGACTAAGAAAATGAAAAGAATCATCAAAGTATAAACAATGAAAACGCAAAGAATCGTTTGATTACAATAGATTACGTATTCCCAAAAGCGATAACTTGGCTGTGTCGAAGAAAACGAATTCAGTCAATAGTATTTGTCCATGTTTTGAACCGCAAAAATAATTATAGTGAAGCAAAATTCAGCAATTTTCTGTTGTTTTATTTCAATTCCCCTGGTCAGTATATCTTTCGGTTGCCTGTTTCACCATACACAGCCAAATTTGTGATTACATTTAAAAAACAACTATTTCTGAAATCATTTCATTGGAAACAGTATGAATTACAACTGATTTTTCTAGACCAATCAGTTCAATAAAAAATCTTCGAAAAATTACCTTCTCAATCTTTTTTATATTGAAACGCAGAAATATCGAAAATGTAATGCTAGAAAGTATGACATCTGTGAAGCATTCTTGCACGATGAATTTATTTAGTTATTGTTTTGCGGTGTCTCACGTATACTAGTCTGGTGTCACCTTGAATTTGCGCAGCAGTCGACGCAATATAGTTTTTTTTTTTCATCCAAGTTACCGTATTGTATAATTTTCCTAGCTGCCTATTTGCCTATTTTGACACTTTTTAAGCTGTGCTTTTTTGTTTGGGTGTCTGACAAAATGGTCTAAAATTGTCTGGAGCCATTTGTCATGCCGATCATATCGAAAGTGAAGATTGTCATTTATTTGAACAGGCCCTTAATTAAGTATCGAAAATGACAGTAGATGACATATATATCTGATGTGGTGTGATACACTTAGTGCGTATAGTTTTTTTTTTCTTTGCTCCGCTCAGTGTCATAGAGCTTAGTTCCACTCGATCGTCTGAACAGAATTTTCCAGAATTTTAATTGAATGTAAAATAGAAATAAAACCAAAACAAGGAGACGGATACCACATAGGACCCCTCACTCAAGGCCAGAAAATCGCGCCCAAGCGGGAGCCCATTACCCTCTGGCCCAAGCTTGAAAGTTCTTGTAGTGTATGATTGTTCTGATTATCAACTGTTGGTCACCGTACGCGGCAGACTGATCCTTGCGGTAAAGAGTAAGAAAAAATGATGAAGTAAAAAGCAAACACAAGCATTTGAAAAACCGCGTCGAACATTGATTGGGGAGACCACCCGGATCCCGCAAACTGAAAGAGTCCGTTGTCGACAGTCAGCGGTTATCCATTGGTATCCAGGCCCCCGCTATATAGCAACGCCTGGTAAAAATTAGCGTCTAGCTATTCAGCCATGATGAATTGGGTTCATTGTAACTTCTTTTACTCATTTAGTTTAAGTCTGAGACCTTACCTGGTGGTCGGTGAAGAGCTAGAACTGCATTCTGATATGTTATCCGTTTGTAACGTGTTCTTCGTAGTAGTTTGTACTCGTGTTTCTTCGTGGGCAGATGATTTCGTCAACGTTTTCCTTATCCGATCAAACGCTATTGTTTGAAATGATGACAAATGATTCTGGATGCCTGCCGTCGATGTTGCTTTCTCGTATCTCGTGGTCTTGTGTGGTGGTCTTTTGTTCCATCTGTGTTGTATGCTGTCTTTTCTGTGTAGAATGTTTTGTGGTTTGTTAACCTTTATTAATTTTAATGCTTGTTTCTAGTTGGTAGTTTGTGACTCCATAAATCTTGTTTGTTTCCCTAGTGGGTAATTTCGTTTACCATTCTTTTTGGTTAGGATAACTTAATTCTTAACGTAAACTTATTCTTTGTGGATATACATAAACATAGTATTTACTCAGTTGCAAGTCTTTGAGCATGTGCTCTGCACCAGTTGATGATGACAAACACTGCGCAAATCTGAGGCGGAGACAGTAAAACTGGCGGACTTTACCTCCTGGTAAATAGTCCATAACAGTTTTATTTACTGCCAGGATTACAGATCGAGGGAACTGAAACTGGTGTGTAGAGTTTTCAATATGCTAACAAATAGTTAGGGAAATTTCGTTTTGACAAAATTTGTGCTGACAAGAAAGTGTTGTAAGGTATCTGATGATCAAAAGTTAAGTATCTGCAGTAAATGAATTCAAAGTTATTTGGTTATTTGTAATCAGGGAGCATAAAAGGTTATGTTACTGAAAGCTTAACTGGTTTGCAGACTTTGAAACTGAATGTAAATAGTCAGTCAGTCCCTCAAACACCATTAGATGCTGGGACACATTTTCAGTGAAGTCTGGCCTGTGACTATGCTCCCCAATAGGGTATAGAGTGAAAACAAACAAACAAACAGCAAGCCAAATACAACAAGGTAGACTATTGACAGGTGGAGTTCCACAACAAACTTGTTAATGTGGAAAATATAAAACAGGACCGTAGCCAGAAAAAAATCATGACTGAGGCAATGTCCATGGTTAAATTTTTGCAGTGTTTTACTTTCTCCCTTCAAAAAGAAACAGCAGAAAAAAATCAAAATGACTGAGGCAAGTGTCCAGGTTGCCTCATACTGGTTCAACCCTGTAAAATTAATGCTGTCACAAGCATGGGACAAAGTTAAATTCTAGTCTGGGCAGGACTCGAGTACATTCTTGATCCTCAGTGGGAGGAGGGGGACTTCCATATAAAAATGATGAGGGTTCTCATAGTTCCCTTTAGGGGTTGAAAAAGCAGTTTTGGTACCTCTTAGGGTGTTTAGCCTCAAACTTTCCGCAGCGGGAGCTTTTGCAGTACCTTTTAAGGTATTGAACCCACAAAATATGACAGGAGATAATTTGTTATGTAAGAATTGGCACCTCTTAGGGGAGAAAAAAAACTTCAAGCCGTGCCCACAAAACAGGAACTTGATACCTCTTAGGGGTTCTTTTCAAAATTTCTGACCAGCACAGTCCCGGTCCTTCTAATATGGGATTCCCACCCATGGTCTTGATCTGGTCAAATACACTGTCTAACCAATGAGAAACAGGAGACTTGGTGAGTTGGGTCTAGAATCAGAGATGATGATGGTGTTCTGTTCTGAGGACTACCCTGCAATAACATCCAGCAATGAACACACTGAAATGTTATCTTTATTTCCAAGAAACAAAAACATTATCATCAAGGTAATTTTGCAATATACATGTAAACTTTGTACAGCTATAAAAATATACATAACAGGATACTATAGATTGTTTTGGGTGGAAATGTTTCAAATATAATTTCTTTTACACATGAATAAAAAAGAACCACAAAGTAAAGCTGTTAATTATTATTTCCAAGAAAACGCATGCTGTATATACAATAACAGAAATTACTTCAATCAGTGAATGTGATCATGCACGTGATTCAAAGAATTGCTGACTTTCAGATCCACTCACTGATTAGAATAAGGACTATCAGAGCTTGTCCTTGAGTAAAACACACCCAATGATCAGCCAGTCTTTACATGTCAGGACTCAAAATTAATGCTCACAAACTCAGAAAATGCAAGTGATTTTGATAATCTGCAAGTGAGAAAAATATCCACCAGCAAAACGTTTGTGAGTTAGAATCATCCATACCTCCCAAACATTTGGAAAGAATTTGCCAGTGGTCTCACCGGTTTGCTAGCAGAAAAAATCTCACTAGCAAAACTTTGCAAATGGATTAAAAGGTTAACTTCGAGTCCTGCATGTGGGTACAAAATAAATAATTTTTGAGAACGATGGACACTGATCACAAGACTATTCACAGAGTGTTAATCAAAGTATTCCAAATATCCATAAAAGTCTTAAAGGTGTAAAAAGTTATCCACAGAAATAGCCTTCTGTACTATGATGGCTACTGTACAAGTTATTATAAATTTAGAAGTGCATAATAACTGAAGATAACTACTGAAGTGGAGTTTTCAAATACAGATAACAGGTAACATTTTGTTAACTTTAAAAAAATACAGGCAAATGGTAATTATCATTATTAGCAGTCCTCAAAATGTGTTGAGACTGTGTTGAGGATCAATTTAATCAAACATTGATAATAATCCTAAATTATTATTGATTTGCAATAATTATTACTGAGAATCAATAATAATGATAACTATGTGTCACCGTGAAGCACTCCTATTTCTATTCACTTCCTTCAATCTCTTTAAAGCATTTAAATCCTTCCCTTACAAAAGGAGAAATGGGCATGGCCTGAGGAGTTAAGATTGATATTTTCCTATTAAACTCTCCTACTCGGACAATAAATATGCATCAACCTGGGTTAACGCTGTACTCGGTTGAAAAGTGCCATGAAGCCCATTGTCTTAATAATGGTCACCATGAAAATACTGCTTTGCACCTATTTGTTCAATAAGTACTTACTAGCCTTCTTACTCAGTGAGGTAGTAAGTACTGGTTCTTGTGCAAGTGTACAGGTTATAGAAGGTCATACAGGGGTATTCTCGTGATATGTGATTACCTGATTTTATTTTCCGTGAAACATGAATTTAAGAACTTTTTCTTACTGATCTGTGACCCAAAGGCTTTGCATGACCAGTGAAGAACTTGAATTACTAACTGATATTCGTGATTTCACCACTCTATTCTACGTGATTTTGAGACGCAAAGTCCTCCAAATGGTTGTCTGTTGAGAGAGTGATTTAGGTATGCGATTTGCAATATGGAGCCTTGGCCTTAGCCTTTCCTGATTTTACTTTGTTTGAACACTTTTTCTAGTGTAAGAGCAGGTCATTAAAAAGAGTACAAATTTACTTGCTTATTTTCGTGATTTGGGAAAATGAAATTTTGATATCTGTGATCTATGATTCACTATTTTTTCAGTTCGTGAACTGTGCAAGAGACCCTCCCTGTACGACTCTCTTTATAGACCTGTCCACGGTACTTGATGAGTGCACATGTTGTTGCCCTCCTACTAAGTCGATAACACTGTCTGGCCCTGCCACTCAGTCAATAACATTTAACGCTGTTTAGTCCTCCAATGTGTAGAGTTTGTAAAATCAGTATTGTCTCTGATTAATAGTATTGGAACTCTCCAGCACATCCCATTAAACTGTGTTGACTTCTGACTGTGTTTTCCCATTGGCTGCCACCTCGCTGCCAGTCTGAATAACCACTGTCACTATTGTCTTGATAGGAAGGTAAGGCAATCTTGGACACAAACCCCCCTGGAACTGCCCTGGGAACCTTAGCAGGTGGAAAGGTTACTGGGGGAGACAGTGGACGTGAACCATAGATCAGCTTTGAAGAGACAGGTCTTGGTGGCCATGGTGATCTGCAGAAAAAAATATCATTTGAAACTCAATCATGTCATACAATACACAACACTGTTTCTTTTCCATTCAGTTAATTAATTTGAACTATGTAGTACAAAGAATAGACATTATACGCTCACTTTTTGTTCGTTTAAGTGTTCCGATTAAATCTCACAAGACTGCATAATTTATTCAGACTGAATGAACCAGGTTAACATTGTTAAATCTCTATTTAGTATTATGCTTTTGTTCACCTTTTGAAGTCTGACTCATAACCATATTGATTTGTCTGATACTGGCGATCTCTCCATGTGAAATGATCTCTTGGAGGCCTCCAATATAGAGCTTTCCATTCCACATATGACATGGGATAAGTGTGTGAAAGCTGCCATTTGCTGTCATACTTGGAAGAAAACAAAGGGGAACTTGACTTCTTCCAGGAAGTGGACAGTGGGTACCGTCCTGCAAATTAGAGCAAATAGGATGTGCTCAAAATTAAATCATGATAAAAGGGTGATGGGGATGTGGGAAGGGACGTATTCGGGAGAAAAAAATGTTCCCGACTTATTTCAAATAGCCCCATTTTCTTTCATTAGATCTCTAGACAAAATATGGTACTGCTGGGGTATCCTTTAATTTATAAATTTGACAGACCTTTTTCAGGTAGAGCTGGGCTGCCTTAAATGCTTAAGAAAAATGAGCATCCTCAAAAATTACTCATATTATTTCTTTCAAAATAATTATGACGAACCTAAGTTTGTTTTCTCTCCTTCGACAGTTATAAAAAATAAAATTTAATGACATTTGAATCCTTCTGTACAACCACATGGCTAATCTGAATTTTATTTGTCTCCTCAAGTCATACAGTCCAAAGAAAGAACTCTCAGCTGACTGACCTCTGCTGACCTATCCATCTAATTCTTAGAAATAGATCGCGAAATCAACTGCCTTAACCCCAACATTAAAGCCGTTTACTTCTAACCCTGGTAACAACCCTGCTACATATGATTAGTATTTTAAAACATTGCTCATTGCCGCCATTGTATGACCTAACATTACCTGACATGGCCCACTTTGTGTTATCACACAACGTTGACATTACCTTCAAAACCTCCTTGGAATTTCCTTCTTCGGATTATGTCCTCCACAGCTGGTGATAGTCTCTTCCCAGAAACTCCATGGGAGTAATGCGATGCCATGTCTCCACCACTTCTACCAAATCCAGATTCCTCGCTGTAAGTTACGCCAGCACTATCATGCCTATGTGACTTACTGGTGGACTTGTAACCATAAGGACTGTCATGATCTCTACGACTTCTATAGTTACCTGGGGTACTGAGGTGTGGAGCTAAAGGTGTTGACATACGTACCGGCTCCCACGCTGAGGATACATTTAAACTCAAATCAGATAGTGTCAAACTGTGTGGATCATAGGAATAGCTGCTTACACCCTGAGTTGGAGAGAGCCTGTTGGCTCTTCTTAATGCAGCTTTTGCTCTCATCATTACAACATCCTCATCAAGTTCGTTAAGGTGACTAGATTTATGAAAGCCTTCTGTAGTACTGTAATTCCTTGTTTGCCAATTTCTGTGGCTAGGAGCTATAGAATGTCCACTTGGAATGTCTTTCCTAAGTCCTAGATGTTCATTCCTATGGTCATAACTCTTGGGTTCTTGACTAAACTTTGAGCCAACATCTTCAACTTGCATACCACTCTCCTGTGGCAATTTGGGATGTTCATCAGATGTGCTTTCATGTCTGACATTTCCAGTATCCATAGCTTCTGTGGCAGCGTTCTCATCAGGAACTGCTTCTACTCTAGGAGTCAGTTCTTCAAACTTCATCTGTGGCGAGTCTGTGCCATGAGCATTACCATTCTCTTCTGAGGAATCTAAATCATCAGCTAAGTCCTCCATTGTGATTTTTGGTGGCATCTCATCATCATCATTATTAATATCTTCTACTTCCTTCTCTTCTTCTTCATTGTCATCTTTCACAGAGAGTGCCAATACTTCTAAAGGACCACCATCATCAAGTGAAGTATTTGGATTTTCAGCATGTTCTGCTTCTGAAAAATAAAAAACTTAAGATTACTACTTACAGCATTGTGTCCTCATTACCATGTAGGCATATCATTCAGCCATGCCACGATGGCCTCCCTGTGAGAGAAAATGCCTGTTATCTAGGGTGCATTAACGTGCAATTGAGATGACTGTGTTTACTGGCTACACTAAGTTCAGCTGCTCCCATATCATAATCCTGCTCCCTATCCTGGCTTATAACACCCACTGGCAGGTACATGTGAGATCAGGTTTCAGACTTAAACTGTGGAAATACATGAGGAACACGTATGAAAATATTGAAACCATACCATTTTGTGCGGTTGGAAGACCAAGAATTCACTTAGCTTATAATTAATCTTTGGCTTATATAGCCGAGTAGACTGTTCTTTTGGAAACGATGACGTACAACTTAATAACAAGAGAAGGAAAACGTAGGGAAACGTAAAAATAAAAATAACTTGTCATACAATGCTCGATGTACTTTCCTAACATAACAGTACACATAAATCTAAAACATTCTTCAAACCTGAGGAGTGCGGCGATTCGTCTTCGCTTTCCATCATGCAATTATTTCTCGCTTGATTTCAATCGTGCGAACTATCTTAACTCAAAACCTTTACACACGAGTAAATTGCAGCTACTTTTTATCTTTCATTCAACTTTCAGTGTCTATAAAAACTCAAGCAGATCACCGTGAACAAATAAGAAAGTGCAAATTATTTAGACTGAACGTTATCTCAAGGGCGAGTTGACAGGCACTTGAAACTTTTGCGTAAAACTATTGCAATTGTCAAAGACGCTATTCTGGAAGGCCAACGATGCGTTACATTGTTGTCGAACCCAGACTCCTCGAGTAAGCAAATTGACACTTCATGCACGTTACATGACATACCACTTTCCAAGTCCATTTCTTGGACGTGGTGGCTGTCAGTTCTTGAATTTGCTTTGATTGGAGACAGATCTGGAAGGGCATCTCCTATGATTTCAATCCCAGATGACTCAAATACGTTTGTTGAACACTCCATTGGGCTCAGACTCTGCCTTGAAAGATATGGCCTTCTGGTGGACGTGGGTGTCTCAGGGACAGACAGTAGTGGTTTTATTGGAGAGATGTTTGGACTTGACATGGTGCTGGCGGTTGAATGTCTGTTCCTTATTGCATGTTTTGGTGTTGACTGGTCAGACACTGGGCTAGATGTGACCTTAAAGTTATGAACAAAGTACACATTGTAGGAACTTAGGTTTTTTAAATCTATTATCTGCTATTATCCAATTTCTTTGGCACAGGATTGTTGCAGAATATGTTACAAAATTTATCACATTAACAAACAGATTCCATGTTGCCATGTGTCTGTTCAGTACTAGATCAAAGATGGCATCAAAATGCACCCATGGTAAGGATGAAAAAGTGGCATATGAGACGACAGTATATGTGTTATTACCAAAATTTGACAGCTTCTGTGGTCTGTTACTGAACAGATGCACAGCAGCATGGAATCTAAATCTGTTTTATATAATAAAGAAACAAAAAATAGTAATGATGTCATCTATGAGTCTATCCTCTAATAGATCATAAGCAAGAACGTATCAAAATGTGAGAAGAATTTGATTGTTATATAATTCTGTATGACTGCAGCTGTCTTTGCAAGAAGAGTGTTAAGCCTAGTATGAGCAGTTCTCTGATGAGCCTGGTAAGACAAGGTAGACCAAAGAGGATCTCTTCTAAGAAAAACATTAATTTTTGTCGAGGGGAAATTCCACTTGAAATTAAGAAAGCTGGCAATAGGCAGATTACTCTGTATGATTATGCACTGTACTTAGAAGTAACAAGGGTTCAACAGAATACTTACCAAAACAGGACTTTTGGGGCTCTTTAAAATGGATCTAATAAAAAAGGCTAAGTCTTAAATATGGCATACAGGTGAAACAGTGCAATAAAATACAAGTACCGTCATTCAGTTCTGTTTTGCTTTTCATGTCACTAGGGTCAGGGTGTGAAGAAAGTCATGTCTGATAGCAGGGGGTTAGCAGAATTTGTGCTCATGCTGGTGTACTTTTTCCTTTGCTTGTCCAAGGGGCTAAGGAAGGTTTTTGGGAAAAGTTGTGAAGAAATTGAATTTATGACTCCACGGCTGCCTAGGAAACATGTTTTGGAATAAAGAGGGCTACTGCTACATAGCCAACTACACATCATGGGAACCTTGATGTAAACACCAGGGAATGTACTGGCAAATATACAACATATGTATAAGCAACTGTTAGTAAAGAGTTTCTAGCTCTAATTAAATTAAGAATAAAAGCTGTCCAAAGCTCTTGTAAATTCTTCAACATTTATTGCATCAGAATACCATCACGAATTAATAATTTGTGTAGTTTACTAACTTGAGATACACAGAATCAGCAACTTCTTTTAGCAAATTCTTTGTGTTGATCAGTTAATATTTTTTACTATATGTATGAAGTATGGTTGCTTACTTTATTTCCAGTGGATCCTTCTCAGCATCATTTTTGTTTTCTACTTGCATGAAAAGCTTCCGCCTTAGGGACGAAAGTGAAATGTCTTTACTGCCATTGAGGCCATCCTCGTTGTAATAAGTTGAACCTGAAAGAGAAAGACCTCAATTTGAGTGTAATTTTCGACAAGGAAGGGAGGGAGGCGTGGTGGCCTCATGGTTAGTGCACTTGACTCCAGATTGAGCAGTCCCGGTTCAAGCCCTGGCTAGGGACTTTGTGTTGTGTTCTTGGGCAAGACACCTTACTCTCATAGTGCCTCTCTCCACCCTAGTGTATAAATGGGTACCTGAGAATTTAATGCTGCGAGGACCCTGCGATGGACTGGCATCCTATCCAGGGGGGAGTAGAAATATTCCTAGTCACTTCATGTTACAGAAACTGGGATAAGCTCCAGCCTGGTCAGCCACTTGGCTGGTATGCAGACTTAACCTTTACTATCTAATTCATCTAGTATGCTATTTAATGTTAGTACTCAGTGTTAGGTATTTTGCAACTTATAAGCCTCAAGATGCCAGTTTGCTTACCAAGATGGTTTTGTAAATCAAAGTCAGGTGGTAACGAAAGCTTGGTCTGGCTGCTTGCTGAAAAGAGAAAATAATTAATTTATTTTATAATTACTAATCGAGTACATTGTAGAAATTTATGATATAACTGGACAAAGTTACTTTTTCCTGTTCTTCTGACGAAATGGAAGTACCTAGGCCCTGAGAGGAGTGGTGGGAAAAAAATGAGTCCCCCAACAACCTGTATTTTCAGTGGGTGGACTGGTCACTGATACCTTAAGTTAGCATGGTTTAATTTTACATTGTAACAGATATAGACTTTCTAAAAGTTCTTTCCAATAATGCTTCACTGGCCTGGTTTCTCTGTAGTGAAGGTTGACTTGTGGCAAGTCTAGCTAACGTCTATGTGATAAGTAATGCGTATTTGAAGGATATTGTAATAGTCGAGAGTAATAACGTTTTATTATTCTATGTAAATTTATAAGTAATGTACATGTATGTACATACATGTAAGTATTTGTATTGTAAGTCTTTGTAAGTAGTTTTTCTTTTCTTTATGTGTATTGCTAAACAACAACAACAACAAAACAGTCTACATAATGAATTACAGTTGAGATTACTCTTGTTTCTTACCATCTGCTTTTGTTTTGCAATTTGTTGAGGAAGGAGATGAATATGAGGATTCCACAGAACTGTCAGCTTCAATGTCTGAGAGGCAGAATAATTAAAATGATAGGTTTGTGTTATTGTGCATTAAATGCTACAACCTCTCAAAAGTCCTGGTTGTTATTAACACAAAGCAAATTGAAAAACTTAGTATGTGGATAAATACGAATCACATCATTAAGTTAACTGCAGTTCTAACAGAGTTTTGTACATACAGGGAAAACAACCAATACTTAGAGATGGTGTCTAGTAATACTTACAAGCAGTAGCAGGTGGCAGAGGAGAGAACTTGACATGTTTCGCTTCATGGTTTGGCGTCCATGGAGATGGAACAATGGAACTTTGAGAGAAGTACTGAAATGTACAGGCAAAAAATCGCATGAGATTCATGCGTCTGGATTACAAAGCATTTCTAAGCAATGTTTAGTTGTGACTGAGATGCCAATAGTTGTCAACCACCCACCTCATCAACAGCTTTTTGTGCGGCAATTTCATCTTCTTCCCTAAATAAGAAACGTGAAAGTTGAGGAAATAATCATTTATGCAGGGCCTTTACAATGGACAGTGACAAACAGTAACTATATCATTTTCCAGTCATTTTCTGGAAAAACCACTGGTTGGAATTGAAGGGTAGCTGATGTACATGTCTAGAGAGTGACCTTTCCAAGGTCTTGTTGGAACTAAACCTGAGCAGTCCACCAAACTTTTAATTTAGTGGTTTCTCATACATTTCCCGCAAAAGAACTAATATGAAAGATGATGATAATGATGCAGATGATAATAATGATGAAGATGATGATGATGATGATGATGATGATGATGATTAAAGCCTAAAGTTGAAAATGTATCTACTACTTAATAAGTATGGGTTATTGACCAAGCTTGTTCGGTCAAGATGGCTAGATATTGGCCAAGTTCTTTTTTTGTGTGTTTATGGACCGAGACGGGGTCGAGGTCCATAAACTCGTAAAAAAAGAACAAGGCCAATATCCAGCCATCTTGACCGAACAAGCTTGGTCAATAAAGGATTTATTATATGCCTTTCGGGGAAATTTTTCTTGCGGGACATGGCGGGTAGTCCCGAGCGGGCAAGATAGCTCCATCTTGCCCGCTCGGGTAGCCAATCACAGCACAGGATTTGATTCATCTTGCCCGCTCACGGAGCTATCCCTATAATAAATCAAATAACTAACCTCTCAAATGTGCTGCTATATTCTTGAATAGGAAATTCATCAATATCAGCAGGATTCTATGAAAAGTTATTATTTATTTTAATATTAGTAAAATCAAAGCTACATTTGCGTTTGAATCAGTTAGTCATTTGCTTACATGAGTTTCTCTAACTGCCCCAAATATCATAAGCTAATGTTTTATGCAAATGCACAATCTGGTATATTTCTTGAGAATACTTCTCCATAACATGGTTACCTGCAATGACGATATGATTGATCACCGCAGTTATACACACAACTTAAGCAGTTGTAAAATTAAAGCGTGAAAAAAAATCAGGCCTGAACGGGATTCGAACCCATGACCTCTGCGATACCGGTGCAGTGCTCTACCAACTGAGCTATCAAGCCAACTGGAGCTGGTTACATTTTGAGTTCGTAATATACCCGTTGATGGTTACCTGCAATTTCTAACTTCCTTTATGCTCTATCAATTTTAAAAAGGGCTTAAACTTAATTCAATGAATACGAGATGATCGATTTTGAACACAACTTTTTGGTATAAGCTCAACGATCAGGTTGATGGAAATATAGGGTAGCTTACCAAGCGTGAAATCTGCTCTATTGACCACCTGAAACTTCGCCGTTTCTGTGACATTTAAGGAGCAAGTAAGATAAAATGGCCGATCAGTGACTGTGAAATGGGAATTCAAAAGGAAGTATTTCGTCTAATTCGATCCAACACGAATTTTCTTACCTTCTGGCTCCCGGGGGTTTCTTGCTTAGAGAACATCGAAGGGCTAAATCCAGGACAGTTTGTGCGTTCTTCGCGGCCACTGTCGAATGGATTCCGCGTTATTTCTAAAGAGGACCATGTAGACATACTGTCTACCATCTTGCACTCGCTTAAAACAAATATTCGTTCACATAAAAAGGAAAATGTTTAGATGTAAACACTGAAATTCCGAAAAATCGAACTGCTTTGTAAAGTAATTTTGAATCTGGCGCTCAGCCGAGGTTGAAAAGAACATTGTAGGAAGAGAGAATCTAAAATTGATCAACAAGGCCTTTTCTGCACGAAAACATCAATCGTCGCTCCTGTAAGACAAATCCAGCGACGAAATTACTGTAGAAGGCTACTTTAAATTATATTTGAGGCGATAAAAGGATCTCAAGTTGATTTACAGGTAATGTTTATTATCGAGGCGTTTCTAAAACCACTTATCGCATGATTGACGGGGCATTTTCTCTCAAAGTTCATTGAAATGGATTCCGCTGTCCAAAAAATGATGTTGAATGTATTCCAAGATGGCGGAAGGCAGGGTTGCCTCTGCGCGGGAAGCAATGGAAGGTACGATTTTTTTCACAGTTATTCGGCATAATTACAAACGTTTCATATCTACAGTTTCCGTTATATGTAATAGTTAACGGTTTTGGGGAACAGCTGGTTTATGGAATAGACTGGAATGAATTACTGTCACTTCGCTCGGCTCCATGGTCAGCTCCTTCGCTCCAAGTCAGTTCGCTCCAAACAAAAGGTAGATCGCTCTACGCAGGCCGGGTTCGCTACATCAGCTAACCGAGTTTGGCTTGGCGTGGATGAAAGAACGAGGAATATCTGTACGCGCGTTGGAGCGAACTGACTAACCATGGAGCCATAGTTAACTATGATGGAGCTAAGTGACCAAATACCATTGAAATAAAAAAAGAGCCAATATTTTTCCAGTGATTTTTTTTTCCATCGATAATGTTTCGATTCGTTGCAAACTTGTGCCGTTTTCAACCCTTCGGATTAGCGTTCCATCAGATTGCCTCACTGCTGCTTACTGTAAGGGGCTACAAGAAACGAAAACCGACACTTTTGTGGAAAGGGTTTCAAGGAGCAAAAAGACGTTTGAACTCTCTGGTGCGCCGATCTTGGAATCTTTAATTTACACTTTTATTGCATAGATTGTTGATGGTTTGCCTTCATATATTAGTCGACAAGCTTACTCCTGTGTATAATTTTTTAGCTTTGGTTGAGATCTCCAAGTTGCTTAACACTGGCCTGGATCCTGAATCTTTAGCAATCTGTGTAAAATTATGTGAAGCAGGAGTGAATCCCGAGGCGCTAGCATCTGTGGTACAAGAGCTAAGAAGAGAAGCTGCATCCCTTCAGGTACATGTGTAAAGCTGTCAAATTATGTCGCTTTGCCTCCCATTAAAACCCAGTAGGCTCTCCTTAGCTCCGATACGGAGTTCAAATAAGCTTTTGTGCTATGCCAGGGGTCAATCTCTTTAGTCATTGCAAGTTGCAAACTTCCCCTTGTTTATTAAGTGGGTGAAGTCTGCATTGGACCAAGTGTCCCATCTTGCCAGAGCATAGACCTTTTCACAGTTTCTGACACCATCTTGCTTGGGGGGCAAACATGGCAAACTTTACAGTAAATGTGTGGGTAAAATGGAGAATCCAGTGTCTAACAACTAAGAGAAAATTCAAGTTTCTGGAATGACACAACAAGTAATTTATGGGTTACTGTTTATGCCCAATTGAAAACAAGTCCTGGTGCACAACATGTCACTTGGAAATGAGTTTGATTCACAACACAATGAACATGCAATAAAAACTCATTTCCATATGAAGGGTTGTACACCAAGACTCATTTTGAAACAGAGGTAAGGGCAGCTTGGTAATGGTTTATTCAAATACCCTTTAATACATCAGGTTAAAGGAAAGCCCTAGGGAGTGAAGTGTTTAGCCTAAAGAAACAACTTTGAGGGCAGAACGTAGCTCAAGTCATCAACTGTTGACCTTATACAGTCTTTCTAATCTTTTGACCCATTCTTCCATACAGAGAAAAAAGGACATGGGGAACAGAGTCCTTTTTCTTAATATCTAGGTTTTAAAGAAGGGGCTTATGTGAGAGGGGCTTGAAAGAACCAGGTGTCTGATTAGAAAATGGATGTCTGTACATAATTAACATTTAACCCAGTTAAATAACCTTGCTCTCCATGAGTTCTCGTCGCTCAGTGGATAGAGTATTCGATAGAGTATTCCCGGTGTTCGGGAGGTCATGGCTTTTATTCCTGTTGGGGACTCAGATTTTTTCTTTGTCCCACGCTCATGTCATGTTGATTAATTCACCTTCACATTTCATTACTGAGCTTAAAATTCACCATCTGTATTCACTTATCACTATATCAATGTTATTCCATTTCAGACCCAAGACATTGGGGAGAGATGAGAGTTGTAAAGATTGCAAGATTTCACTTTTCCAAACACTTTTCCAAACATTGCTACAGCAAACCAGCCTGTTAAAGGAAATCACTTTTTTCAGTGAACAGAACTTTGTAAAGATATATTGGACAAGTTTGTTATTTAATGGTTGTAGAAAATGTATATATGTGGTGTTTATTTTGGTAGTTAGCTTTCTAGAGCAATAATGATAAAAGTTAACTTATAACCTGAGAGAATGTGGTAAATGTCTATTCTGTCAGTATATGTTCAATAAAATCCTAATTTATCGAGGGACTCTGCAAAACATTGGGAGGTCCAAGGAATCAAGGGTACATTTCTTGAAACTGTTTGCCAAGGATTCAAAACAGTTACTTTGAATAATCATGAGGTTCAAAAAGTCAAGAAATAAAGTGTACTGAGCTTTAGATATGTTACAAAGCTTTCTTTTTATTTGACCAGCTGTTGCATCTGTCACTCTTTTGAACAAGCAAAGTATTAAGTCAAGTCATTAAAGTCATTCAATTACCCTTCCTAAATGAAATAATTTTTAAAAATTGCCTCTTGTTTCTTGTATTAATGGACATTTTCAAATTATCATAATACAACACAAAGTGTAGCTAAGCATGGTTTGTTTAGAATAAGGATGCAAACCAGTTTTACTCACACTGAGGTTATTTTGAGTAGCACTGATGTGTGTAAAAATATTCAGTTGAAACTGGTGTATAAAAGAGGCAATGGGAAGCTGTTTATAAAAATTGAAAATATGTTGGAAACAGTTTCCAGTCCAACAAACCTTCAGTTGATGATTTGTAATACCCTTGACCCTGTTCCAGTTTTCCTATTCTGAAACTTGAAAAACTAATTACCATGCAGTGTAGTTTAATTTCTGTAAGGTTTAAAACAGATATTTAGCAATCCTTTTAAGATACTGAAGCATTGTTCTTAGCAATGAAAGCTGTAATTTACATGAACAAAAAGACCTCTTAAATCTTTGCCGCTATATCTATTTTCTTCAAAATGTTTTTCACATGTAAACTATGCATCAGTACATCTTTATGAAATTGTCTTCAGCATCACTTCCTCAACTGCTAGGAATCTCATTGTAAATTTTCAAGAACAACTGCTATTCCTTGTCCGCCTCCTATACATGCCGATCCAATAGCATATTTAGCACCTCTACGCCGCAGCTCATGCACCAAATGTCCTGTGATTCTCGCTCCTGAGGTTCCTACAGGATGACCTAAAGCAATTGCACCTCCATTGATGTTTGTCTTGGCCATGTCCAGCTCAAGCTCTCTTTGAACAGCAAGAAATTGGGGAGCAAATGCTTCGTTAACCTGGAGAGATTGCAAAAACAAAAATGGTCTGTTGCGTAAACCTCTCTTGTACTGTTTTAATCTACACAAACGAGATTAGGCCAATGACTCTCAAACTTCAATTTCCATTAGCCCATTTGAGTGTTTGCCTCTTATTTAGGGATGCTGTTTAAGTAAACAGGGAAAAGGAAGAGGTTACACATCATAAATGATTTGAGAAACAATGGATATGTGACACTTCTGTCCATTTCACAACCTGAATATGTGACATTAAAC